>NW_006204037.1:888086-918038 GCF_000334495.1 Tupaia belangeri chinensis | reverse complement strand
CCCTCCCCCTTAAGAGAGCACAAAGGTAATAGAATAAGAGGAGCTGGGAAGAAAAGAAAGCAGATAGAAAAAGAAGGGTAGTGATGCCTCGGAAAGGAAGGGAGGCAGGGCACGGGCACTGCGCAGCACGAGTCCCCAGTTCTTCCAGACAGAATGCATCAGCGTAGCAAGTGGGAGTGGGCAGAAGGAGGCCCTGCAGAAACAGTCACCTCCAGGACAAAGAACAAAGAAGTGGGGATGCTCACGCGTCTGTGACCGCGCTGTGAGCATCTGCAGAGAGCAGAGGCAGAGAATTCGGTTTATGAAGACAGATCTGGCAATGAGCAGATGCCAGGGTTCCTGCCTAGAGCTCAGAGACAGGGAATGGTCACATGGGAGTGCTGGGGGACGGGGTTAAAGTGGGGCTTTGCAGACCAAGTCTCCTGGTTGCCTCAGGAGGGGAGGTCACTCGCTCTGCTGAGTGTGGGTGGGAGACGGAACAGGGTGGAAGTGACTCCACCGGTCAGCTTGCTGCACTTCCCTGCACTGACAGCAGTGGGATGTGGGGGGCGGGGGGACAGGATCTGGGCCTGAGACCCCACATCACCTCTGATTAGGTTTGTGCCCTTCAGCACAACCCACCACTTCTCTAGCTCGTTTTCTCATCTGCTACGTGCATGCAGTGGTCCCGGTCCTCACATAATCGTGCATGCCGTCTTGATGTGTTTATGCAACCTGCACAGAGCACTGGGCTCTCCAGCCCCGGGCACCGCTCACTTGCATGCTCACTCGGACAAGCCTAGGAGGTGAACGCAGTCAGCCCCGTTTCACACGCAGAGAAACTCAGCACAGAACGGTTAGGTGTCACACCGCAGCCAGGAACCGAGAGGCTGGATTCAAACCCACGCAGCCCAGCACTAGAGTCCTCTCCTACCCTCCTCCATCTGGATAATCACAAGCTTGTTTTTCTGCTTTTTTTTTTTTTTTTGGCCTGGAAAATGAGGTGTCTGCTCACATAGTGTTTGAGGTTGCTTCTAACCCTAAGGTTTAGTGCATCTCCAATATCTTACATTGTGCTCAGAATTTAGCCCCAGGAAGTGGGAGTGGAAGAATTCTCTAATTCTCTTTAAAAATTGTTTTTCTCTTATTAGGCCAGAGGGTCACGTGTCTGTGTGCATGTGCACGCATGAGCGAATGACTACTGATGGGGCCTGGTGACAAATCCTGTTTCCTCCTGTTCTCCTCCTGTCAGGCTCCTGGGCATGCATGCATGTACCTAGTATATATTTTTTTAGGACACTGGGGCTGGGACTTGAACTCTAAACAATCTGGCTACCTTGGGACAGTGCTTAGCTGCTGCTCTATGATGCTGATCCCGGGAATGCTCTCATTCTCCACCACTCGCTAGTGTCTCAGCCACTCTGCACTCCTTTTTGGACCCATGGTGGTGTGTGTTTGACCACAACAGAGAGTCATCGCAGAGCTGAGAGGAAGAGCAAGAGCAATGGGCTTGGGGTCCACTAGCAGCAATCTATCATGGAACTTGTTTTAAAGGTTTTTGCCATAAGGCATGTACACTTGCTAGAGAGATAGTGAGAGGGAAAGGGGGAAATCGTCCTCCAGAGGGGATGGCCACTACCACAATCCCTTCTCTTCTATTATCCTCCTGGGATTTGGGACATGCATGCCACATACTCAGCATGATTTTCAAGCTACCAGGTCCTAGACTCGAATTGTGGTTGGCCATGTGGGAGTCCAGCTCTTAACCACCATGCCACCTGCTGGTCAGTAACCATTTTTTTTAGAGAAAGATTTTTGCTATAGGGTGTGTGTACTCACCAGAGAGTCAGAGAGGAGAGACAGAGAAACAGAAAGTGAGAAATCAACCCTCTCCCCCAGGAGAGATGACCATGCCACAATCTCTTCTCCATTCTCCTCTCAAGATTTTGGGCATGCATGCACACGTGTCTGGTGTGAGTTTTAAGCCACTTGGTCCAGGACTCAAACCAGGGTTTACTACATGGGAGTCCAGTGACATAATCATTACACCATCCGCTTGTCCCAATTTTATTTTGAATGCTCAATTTTATCTCATCTAATACTGTGATTAAAGGACTGAAAAATTATACACAGAGAATTCAAAATTTTGTGAAAAAGTGGAATTAAGGTATGAGTTTATTTTGGTGCAAATACTTTTGGAATCTGTGCATCATTTGAATTTTTCATGAACTTTATGAGACCCTTGCACGTTGGCTGTCCTGAAATCAATGGCAATGAATTATTACTTAGACAAGTGGCAGAAGTGATAAGACCCTTTCTGCTGTGTATGTGCTCCTTTCTTCAGTGCTAGTTAAACATACTTTTAAAAGAAGATTGTTTTTCTCCAACCCAACCACAATCCAGGCCCTGCAGAGGCCAGGAATGAGGTCAGCACTTAGGGTGGGCTATGGGGTTTGCAGACACCTAAGACAGTGGTAACTCCAGGAACAGTGTGGCCTACGTAGCCTTTTCTATCTTTTCTCTCTCTCTATTTTTTCCTGGTGTGATTTTTGAGGGAAGAAAAAAGTGACTTGCAGTTAAAAAATAAACATCCACCATTGCCCCAATCTTAAGAAGCAACTCTAAGCTCCAATATTTTTAAAATGTTAGGAGATGATCAGGACTTCTGGGGAAAGAGGCTGGTTGCCTTCCACGTGCTTTTCTTCCCTTCTTCTTTATTTAGAGATTTTTTTTTTTGTTTTTTGCTATAGGATATGTTTGCTTGCCAGAGAGCCAAAGACAGAGAGAAAGTAAGAAAACACCCCCCCCGGGGGGATGATCATGCCACAATCACTTCTCCTCCACACTTTCTTAGAATTTTGGGTGCACACACATGTGTCCAGTGTGAGTTTCAAGCTCCTGGACCTGGGACTTGAACTCCAGTCGACCATGTGGGAGTCCAGCACCTTAATCACTATGCTACCTACTGGTCCCTCCACATGCTTTTCTACACATATTTCCCCAAGTTTCCATGCAATTCCCAAAGAGGGGTGTGGGAAGGGAGCTAGAGGACTAAGATAAGGAATGTTAGTGCCTGGGGAGGGATAATAAGCTTTTAGAGAACCAATTTTCCTGAGGCAGAGAGGCTGAAAGTTCTGTGGATCCAGGAGAGGGTTGGGAGCCTCCCAGGGCCATACCCAGGAGGGGAGCAGGAGAGGAGATGGACGCCCACAGGAAGGGCACAGGCCGAGCAGTGTGTCAGACTCCAGTGGGCAGTGCCCAGGGCACAGGTGTCAAGTGGAGAAGGCCTGCAGCTTCCAGACGTGGATTCACGCAGAAGTCAGAGAGCCAGGACACCAGGCCGGCAGGAAGAAGGCCCAGCTGCTCCAGAGACAAGAGGACTAGAACGAAAGTCTCACCTCAGATTAGATGAAGGCTGAAAACCACAACCACCTGCAGGGCGACCCTTCAGTGTCTTAGCAAGGCCTGGACCCTCATGGAGAGAAATGACAGGAGACGGCCTCTCTCAGAGGTTGCTGCTCAGTGCTTCAAATCCTGACCTGAGAATCAGCTTGTGATCTCCCTCTGCCTCTGCCAGTG
This sequence comes from Tupaia belangeri chinensis, assembly GCF_000334495.1. Taxonomy (NCBI): domain Eukaryota; kingdom Metazoa; phylum Chordata; class Mammalia; order Scandentia; family Tupaiidae; genus Tupaia; species Tupaia belangeri. Next base: position 914,480 of record NW_006204037.1, on the reverse strand, counting down.
TTTCTCTACTCCCAGGTCACAAGTGCTTACTACCATGATGAGGCCCACGGAGGACAGGAGCCCAGCGATGGAAGAGCAGGCAGCACAGAAGGCCTTCGGCCTGGAGACTCTCCACGTGTGTCCTTGGAAATCCACGGAAGCAATGAGTGAGGTGGTTTGATGGTGAGGACTGTCCTGGACTTAGGATGACACTTGATACCATTTTGTGATACTGAAAGTTGAGGTGAGCAGAGGACAGGGAAAGGAAAGCCTTTAAGTCAAAATTCCAGCAGTTTTCGAATGGAAACTCAGGAGGAGCTAATGATGTCCTGAAATCAAGCAGAGGAGAAAACAACGAAATCGGATTCCTTCCCAATATTTTGGATTTAGTAAGGGGAAGAGGATTATGGAGCCAGAGATTGTCCTTGAGAATGGCTGGGGCTGGGTGGTGACACTGAGAGACAGAGAAGAGACAGAGAACACACACCCTAGAGAAGAGTGCTTGCTACCTGCGTCCAGGCCCCGGCACCTCTCTGGCCACAGGCAGGCGCCCACTGTGCTTCAGTGCCCTGCCAGCTGGAGGTGAGCCCTGCTCTCTCTGCCCCAGCCCCACCCTGCTATTCTAGAAGTACAATAGGGGAGGGTGCTGGAGTTCCCACACTCCCTGTGAGGCAGGAGAAAGCTAGAAAATGGAAGTGGGGAAGAGGGCTAGAGCATCTGCCTTTGTAACTAGATCAAAACTAAGCAGGGCAGGTAATGTAGCCAGGAGATTTCCAATGAGGGATGTCTAACTGATTAATCACACCAATGAGATGAATCAGAGGGTGGAGCCACAGCAGAGAGAGCCAATGAGAGAATCAAGTGGGCCCAGTGATCTAAAAACGATCAGTGGACCCAGCCAATGCTCAACAGACAGGACCTAGATTAAAAAGTTACAAACCTCGCAGAGTGTAACTGCCAGGCCTCCCCTTCCCTTGCTCCCTCTCTCTCCCCCCTCCCCTCAGGCCAGCTCCTACCACTTGGGAATGTGCTGCTGCTTTAACTTAGTAAATTACCTTTTCCTTTCTCTATTGGCATGTTTCGTTCGATTCTTTGTCCAAAACACCAAGAACCTGGATATCATCGCAGAAGCCGTCCAGTAACACATGCAGCTCTCTCATTTTCCCCCACTTAGAGATGCAGTTGTGGTGACTTAAAAAGGGTTACTGTGACTCCACTATCATCTAGCCATCATAGCTCTCTCACTGACATCTAGGCACACGCAAACACACAAGGCCCAATCCTTCATATTAAAATATCTCAGTGTTACCTGTAACCTTAGCAACCGAGTCCTGGCCATAGCAAAGAACTGCAGCTTTAGGTCATTTGGAAAGGAGAGACAATTCAGAGGCCAGCTCTGAGTGTCCCTTCCCACACAAACCTCAGCCCAGGGAGGGGATCTGATCCACTCACCCCATGGGGCTCACCCTTTGAGTGTTCAGGTTCTGTAAGGCCCTGTGTTTTGCTGGTACCAATGGAGAATGTCCATTTGCTTGGCTGCCTGGGTGGGAAGCCGCCACTGTTCCCTTCTGGCTAGAGAGCTCCCTCTAGTGGCATTTTGGAGCGTGTTCTTTTCATTTCCAGCTGAATACATTTGGGAACCCGTAATTTCAAAGACAAGCTTTATGTGAGCTCTCAGATCTCTGCTTGGATGCTTTTGTTGATATGGTAATTGCTAACTTTATTTAACACTTTTGTATTTTTTTACATTTACCAGAGGGCACGTGAGCTTGCTGGAGAGAGACAAAGAAAGAGAGAGAGAGGAGAGTGAGAAAGCACCCACCATGGGAGATGGTCACACTGCACTCCCCCCTCCTCCAGTTCTCCTTTTGGGATTTTGGGCATATACCTGGGCCAGCATGGTTTTCAAGCCACCGAGTCCAGGATTCGAACCACACAGTTGGCCATGTGGGATCCAGCTGCCCCAACCACCACTCCACAGCTAGCCCTCAATACACATTTCATACCATCTGCCAAATACTGTCATTCTCACAATAACCACATCAGGTAGATGTACTTGTTTTGCTGTTAGTGGGTCCTGCAGCAGAATGTGCCTGACCAGCCATGTTCTAGAACCCAGGACCCCATTGCCGCCCTCCCCTCCCTTCCTAAGTCACGTGTAGGGCCCAGACCTGCCAGCATCACTGCATCGGCCTCTTGGCCTGTAACAGAAGTCACTCCACCGTTTTTCAACTAGCACTTAGATTTCTTAGTGAATTATCATTTCAGACTAACTTAAAACCACATTTACTATAAAAAGATGGCTCGCTTTATAAGGTAAGCTCTCTGAACAAAGTTCTAAGTTTGATATTGCAACTATAGCAAAAATCGTAAACTGAAAGCATGTTGTTTTTCAGTTTTCTCACACTTAAAATGTAAATAGCATATCATTCACTCTTTTTCTTCTTCTACAGATAAGTTCTTTAGACAAATTTAGTGGATGTGGGTTTTTGAAAGACCTCTCTTGAACTGAAGTTACTTTCTGTCCTCGTCGTTTGAAAGGTTAGATTTCTGAGGTTTGGAAATATATTGGTTTGGGAGACAAAAAGGAACTAGGGTGGCAGCTGGCTTTGCCTTTTTTGCCTTTTAGCAGCTGCCTAGCCTGAGCTGGTATTTGACATTTCTGGATTCCAGTTTCCTTATCTACAAAATGGAAGATGATATTTTTTTTTAATTGCCAGAGGGTGCATGCACTCACCAGAAACCCAGAGACAGGGAGAGGGAGAAAACACTCTCCCAGCGCCCAGGGGCACGGTCATGCTACAATCCCTTCTCCTCCGGTTCTCCATCTTATTAAGACTGGGGGCACACTGGCACACACACACACACACACACACACACACACACAGACACAGTGGACATGTTTTTCAAGATGATGGGGCTAGGACTCAAACCACATGATTGACCATGTGGGATCTGGCTCCCTTAACCAGTAGGCTACAGGGCAAGCCCTAACCAGATGAATTTTAAGCCTCCTACTTATCTACTAGCTGTATTATTACATTTTAGGGGTTGTGAGAGAAAACATATGAAAAAACGAGTAATTTGCAGGTGCCTATCACTTTCCTCATGCCATTATGTAGCACGTTCGCATTACTTCATAGACAGGGGTCAGGTACAAGCCTATTAGATCCTCTATGAAATGGGCTGACCGACTTGGATTCCACAATAAAGAATTTCAAGATGAAAATGAAATTCCTTTGCACTTCACTATCCAGTGTCTGAGCAGTTCATTAGGACAAAGAGAAACTAAGACGTGTTGTGGAGGCTCTCAGGCAGTAATGTGATGTGCACTGGGCACGCTGACTCTTCCATGCCATGGGGACGGTGGAAGCCCAAGGAATGTGAGTAATAACTGGGTGACACATGCTGCTCTACACAGAGGCTTCTCCTGTTTTCTTAATTTGCGTCACACTCAACCTCCTCTGAAAAGCAATGAAGCCTGGGTCAGAAATAGTTCCGTCTGCATGACTGTTCATGGTGAGTCTTTATAGAACACAAGGGCCAGAAGTCAGGAATTGAGTTTCTTCCGCAACCACTAATGCGCAGGGCCAGGCCAGTGCTGATGGGAGGAGGAGGATGTTTGAATCTAGGCTTTCTGCAGACCACAGAGTGAGCAACTAACTCTGTTTTCCCAATTTCCCAGTAATCCGCTTTTATAGGATTTTTTTTTTCAGTCAAGTTTTATAGAATCGGTCTTAGTGACTAGAAGCAAACAAAACCATTTTCTTTTTATTTTTTTTTGGAGAGATTTTCACTATAAGGCGCATGCACTCACCAGACAGAAAGAGACATAGAGACAGAAAGTGAGAAATCACCCGCCAGAGGGGATGGTCACGCCACAATCCTTTCTCCTCCATTCTCCTCTTGGGATCTTGGGCACGCACACACACGCGCCTGGTGTGAGTTTTAAGTCACTGGGTCTGGGATGTGAACCGTGGTCGACTACGTGGGAGTCCAGCGACATAGCCACTATGCTAACTGCTGGTTCCCAACAAAACCGTTTTCCAGCACAGAAACAGGAGGTATTAAAGTTAAACTTCACCTAAGATGAGAGAATCAGCCAAGCACCAGGGGTTAAGGAATTGGGCATGGACGGTGGCTCAGAGTAAGACATGGTGTTCTGCAAGGCTGAGCCCCATGGCAGAGTTCTGGGTTCACACTTCTGAGACCTGTGTATGTGATCACACACCTGCCTGGTGATCTACGGCTGGTTTAGGCTGTGGGTGGATCATGGCATCAAGACCCTACTGGGGTACTGTCACTCTGTCTCTCTCAAAGGAGAAAGAAAGAAAGAAACTTCGAAAAATTTAAACATCTCTAACAAAAACAGTGGGAGTGCGGCCCCATAGAGTAGAGGTTAAGCACTGTGCAGAGGAAGCTGGTTCTCACGTGGTTGACCAGGTTTTGAGCCCTGGTCCTGGCAGCTATGAATAGGATGGGCTCAATCAATGTTCTCAGCTACCAAAAGAATCCAATTCTGGCCAGGTTAAGCAGAGGACAGTATTCTCAGAATCCTTGCCACGCTTGGAAAACTAGACTTAGAGTCTGTGAGACAGGAGCTGGTCATACCTGCAATTGTTTCCAGAATGAATTCTGCAGTTCATCCTTTCACTTTATCAGCTTCAGAGACAAACTCCCAGGTGAGTTCACTTCATCAGGGAAGCTGGTCTGCAAGAGAAGTGGTGAAAGGTGAGTGTTGGGTTCATGATCTTGGCAGGAAAAAATGGCCCCCTCAACTGGGATGATTCAAAGGAGTTTAATGAAAACTATCATTATTAAAGTGTGAGCAGCACTATGGGAAGCCAATAAGGGCTGGTGAAATGCCCTGGGGCCAGTGACTGTGGAAGGCATCACAGCTCCTAGACCTAAAAGGAACAAGAACTGCTAGTGAAATGTGGGCCCTGCAGGCACAGGAGCCGTGGCCTCATGCAGAGGAAGGTAGCACTTTCAATCAAGGCCTGGCAGCAGGGGAACTGGGAAGAAAATACTTTGGTTCCTCTTTCTTCTTCTGGTTTAGTCTCACATTGTGCCTCCCATCAGCTGAATCCAGCTGGAAGCCAGAGACCAGGGAGCCCAGGATGTTGTCTTTGAAGACTGAGCAAGGTGGAAAAACGCAGAATTATGTGGAGGGGCAAACGGAAATGATCAGATATGCTTAGGAAGGGTAGACAAAGATATTAGGTGTTCCATCAATGCTAGGTGTTCAAAAAATTTTAAGTGGAAAAAGAGAGAGAGAGAAAGAGAGAGAAGACAAATCTTTAAGATGAAATGGTGGGGGAAGCGCCCAGTAGAAGCATACTGCTCACTGTCTCCTCTGGGAGCTTTCCACACAGTCGTCTCTCTCTGTTAGCACGTCTTGCCTCTCCTGTCTTCTCTTACGCTTGGTTCTCAAATATATTTTAATAATTTCTCCTTTCTCTCCATAGACTTTTTTTCCTCTTCCACTTTTGTCCAGTGCTCTTCCTCAACTTATTTACTTTGCCGTTTCTATTTCAATGATATTAAAGTGAACAGTACTCTAGAATGGGAACCATTTGACCCCGATCCTACTCCTGGTCTTCTCTCTTTATGTGATGAGCAGGGGCTGGTGGCATACTGCCAGATCCAAATTCAGGATGCTGGTTTCCTTATCTATATCACAAGGGCTTAATTGTGTTACTTCACTTAATCATTCAAATATTTTACTGAGGACCCACCATGTGCCTGGCACCATGCTTGGTGCTGGTGACACAAAAGAACTGAAGGGACACAATGACCCAGGTCTTAGGACTGAACTAAGTTCTTAGATAAGTGGGTGTGACATGCTGAAGTTGGCAGTGCAGAGTTGGCAAATGCTACGTAGGACATGGAGCTGGAAGAGAAGACTTCAGCCGCTCATAGATGCCTATGACAGAGACTGGGTCACCCTTTGTCGAGGAGAGCTGCCGACAACCCTTACATAGTGGAGAGGGAGTAGAAGGGTTACTCTGTAGAAGGTGTGGAAGTTGCACAAGTTAGAAATCAACCTCAGTGGGATGACCATGCCACAATCTCTTCTCCTTCACTCTCCTGGAATTTGAGGCATGCATGCACATGCACCCAGCATGAGTTTCAAGCTGCCAGTCAGGCCTCAAACCACAGTCAGCCATGTGAGAGTCCGGCACCTTAACCACTGTGCCACCTGTTGGCTCCAGTGACCACTCTTCTAGTACTCTCATATCTAGTTTAATCCTTACAACAACCCGTTGAGGTAGTATTCATACTGTCATTTCCTTTTTGTAGATGAGGCAACTAAGCCACAGAGAGGTTAAATAATGACCTGTGGCCACAAATCAAGGAACTGGAGCCCTAGGTGGGAATCAGTAAGGCTCACTGCAGGACACCTGCACCTACAGCTTGGGTTCTGTTCTTGCTCCAGGTTATTAGTAGCAGGACATTAGAGAGAAGGGAGAAACTGATGTCAGGGAATTAAGAGCCTCAAGCTTGGGTGACCAAAGAGTGCTGTTACTCTAGAAGGAAATTGTAAAAATCAGAAGGAAGAGTTGCATTGAGTAGTTGGCTAATAGCTGGTAGTGTAGAGATAATGCAACCACATCACATGGGAAGGTCCTGGGTTCATGTCCTGGGACCTCCCTATGCATGCCAGGTGCCTGCATGCCAGCAATACGGGTGTGAGTCACAGCATAAGGACTGTGTCGGGGGTACCGTCTCCCTGTCTCTATCTTTCTCTATCACTTTCTTTCATGGAGAAGATAAGTGAATAAACATAAAGAAATGGTATGCTTCAGGTGCTGGACAAACAGTCTGAGGATCAGCTCTTCTGTGGTGTGAGGGTTAAAGCTGAGTGACTAAGAGCATTTTCTTTATGGAGCAAAGGAAGGAAGAAAAGTGAGAGGCAGGAAGCAATCAAAAATTGTAAAGCTAGAAATGGTTTTATAAGCTTGGTTTATTAAATATTTAGTAGGCTTTTCACTTAAGTGTACTGCTTCCTCCCACCTCAGTTTTGGGTGAACCCGTGTGAGAGAGAGTTTGTCTTCTCCGTTTACAACTCTATTTGCAGAAGGGGTTCTTGATTTGGGTGGTTTCTAGATAGATGAAACAGCACCCCTTTGCCCAATTTACTTCCTTATTATTCACATTATTATTTCTAATTCAGCCCAGAACTTTTTGTTTTTGTTTAAAGAGAATTTTATTTTATTTATTTATTTATTTATTTTACTTTAGAGACATTGTACCTATTTTGAGATAACAAACAGGAGTTGAAATTAGCAACTTAAAAAATTTAGAATGAGGGCCAGAAGGTGGCGTAGCAGTTAAGGCGCTGGACTCTCACATGGCTTATTGCAGTTAAGGTCATGGATCCAGCAGCTTGAAAATCACTCTGGGCGTGTGTGTGTGCATGCCGAAAATCCTGAGAGGAGAATGGAGGAGGACTGCAGCATGGCAACCCCGTGACGGATATGATTTTTCACTTTCCCTCTTGCTGTTTCAGTCTCTCTCTCTCTCTTTGGTGAGCACAAGTGCTCTGTGACAAAAACCTAAAAAAAATTTAGAATGTTGGGGCCAGTGGGTGACAATGTTGATTAAGGTACTGGATCCCTGTGCGGCTAACCTTGACTTGAGTCCTGGACCCAGTAGCTAGAAAAATAGCACCAGGTGCATGTGTGTCCAAAATCCCAAGAGGGATTGCAGCATTACCATCCCTTCTAGGAGGGTGATTTCTCACTTTCTCTCTCTCTATCTCTCCCTATTTCTCTCCAGCAAGTGTATGCACCTTATGTTGAAATCCTAACGAAATAAAAAATTAAAAATACATAAATAGGGACCAGCAGATGGCATAATGGCTACGCCGGTGGACTCCTATGGAGTCGATTGTGGTTTGAGTCCCAGACTCGGTGGCTTAAACTCACGCCGGGTGCATGTGCGTATATGCCCAAGATCCTGAGAGGAAAATGGAGGAGAAGGGTTTGTGGTGTGGTCATGCCCCCTAGAGGGGGTATGATTTCTCACTTTCTGTCTCTCTTTTTCTCCCTGTCTTTCTGGTGAGCTCATGGACCCTATAGGAAAAACATCTCCAAAAAACAAAAACAAAAATAAAAAAACAACTCAATGCTGGACGTGTGTGTGTGCGTGCCCAAAATCCCAAGAGGAGAATGGAGGACAATGGATTGCAGCACGGCATCCCCTTGGGGGGAGGGGGCAGGAATTTCTCACTTTCTGTCTCTCTCTGTCTCTTTAGTAAGCACACACACCCTATAGCAAAAAACTCTTTAAAAAGAAAAATAAATATATTTAATTAATTAAATAAATCTCTTTCTTAAAAAAAAAAACAATTAGACTATTGTGGGCTAAACATGGTTGATTTTCCATCTTTTAATCTATCTCTGATAGATTAAGACTTAAAATGTTTATTTCCCTCATGCGGAGACAGCAGAGGAAGGGCTTGCTGTGTCCTCCAGGAACTTTCAAGGTGAGATCCATTTTAAAGCACATTTAGGAATGAGTTTATTTTAAACACTCAGTAATGTTTGACTGTAAAGGGTGAATCCATTCATGTCATATTATGTCATTATGGAAAGACATGAATTTTCTATTAAAGTATGTGATTAAAGATACTTTTGTTGTAAAAGTATGTGAGGGAGCTTTTAAATCCAAGTCAGAATCAAATACTAGTCTTTTTTATCAGTTATTTCTGAAGAAATCTAAAAAGAGAAAAAGCTGTTGGTAGAAAACTTGACCTTGGGACCAGCAGTTAGCATAATGGCTATGTCGCTGGACTCCCACGTAGTCGACCGCGGTTCGCGTCCCGGGCCCGGTGGCTTAAAACTCACACCGGGCGCGTGTGCGTGCGTGCCAAAGATCCCGAGAGGAGAATGGAGGAGAAGGGATTGCGGCGTGACCATCTGCCCCGGGGGGTGATTTCTCATTTTCTGTCTCTCCGTCTCTCTGTCTGTCTGTCTGGCGAGCGCACGCGCCCTATAGCAAAAACCTCTCCAAAAAGAAAGAAAGAAAGAAAGAAAACTTGACCTTTGTTGTTGCTGTTCTCACAGAAAGGAAGATTTACAGCACACTAGGCTAAGTAGCTGCATCATTTTGCGTGTATAGAACTGCATGGGATAAGAAGAGCGACACACGCGTGGTAAGGAAGGAACATTGAACCGGAGTCTGGAGATTTGGTTCCATCCCTAATCTGCTCTAAGGCTGGGCAGACCAGATTACATGGCCCTCGCCTTCAGAGATTCCATTGGAATTCATCTGGGGTGAGGCTAGGCTCGGTATTTTAAAAAGCACTGCCCAGGTGACTGTTGTGCACTCAAGGTTGAGAGTCACTGCACAGGGCAGCAGTTTGGTACAAACCATCAGCTTTTTGACAGGAGAGAAAGGTGGGAGAGCAGTGCTTAAATGAGAGATCAAGGCAGAGTTTGGAGAGGAAGCCAGGGGATGTTGCAACTGACTCTCAGTGTCCATTTCGCTGTGGATGCTTAGTCTCAACCAACCTTGGGGCCCTTGCCGTCCTGGGTAATGGTGTGTTCAGGGTGACATGCTGGTCAATGTGATGTGAGAAGAAAGCTGCTGTTACTAGATGGGAGCGGGTGTGTGTGGGGGGTGTCATCATGAAAACTTCTCTCTCCCAAGAGAAAGTTCTAGAAGGCAATAGTCTCATTTCTTTCGTGTGCTATTTTACGTAGATATGATTCTTGACCCTGCTGCAGCTTTCTTGCTCCCTGTTCATGGAGTAAACACCAAAGTTCAGAAGATCTGGGTGTTGCTTAAGCCACTGTATCAGACAGCCCTAAAGCCCACCCTACTTGTGGAATTTTTGTTATGTTGGATTTTTTTAAAAAAATCTATATTTGGGGCCAGCAGGTGGCGTGGTGGTTAAGGCCACTGGACTCTCACATGGCTGACTTCGTTCGAGTCCTGGACCTGGTGGCTTGCTTTCTCACTTTCCCTCTCTCTCTTCCTCTGTCCCTCTCTAGTCAAATTAAAATAAATTAAATCAATTAAAATAATTCTTTTAAAAACAATCTGTATTTGAGCCAGTCCCACAGCACAGCAGTTAAGCACTGTGCATAGGAAGCTGGATCTCACATGGCCAACCATAGTTCAAGTCCTGGTGCTGCTGATGTCTTGAAAAACATAATGAGCATTTAAATATATGTGCCCCACATCCTGACAGAATGCTGAAATGGAGGATAAAGAATTATGGTGTAGGGACCAGCTAATAGCGTAATGGCTATGTCACTGGACTCCCAAGTAGTCAACTGCAGTTTGAGTCCCCGACCCAGTGGCTTAAACTCACATTGGGTCCACATGTGTGTGTGTGCCCAAGATCCCAAGAAGAGAATAGAGAAGGGATTATGGTGTGGCCATCCCCCCTGGGGGGTGATTTCTTGCTTCTGTCTCTCTGTCTCTCTCTGTCTCTCTGGTGCTTACACATGCCCTATAGTAAAAAAAACCTCTCAAAAAAAAAAGAATTGTGGTCTAATCATGTCCCGTTGGGGGGTACTTTCTCTCTCTCTCTGGTGAGCAAGCACATGTGTCCTCTGGCAGTAGAAAAAAAAAAATCTATGTTTAAAACCATTTTAAGTTAGATTTGCTATTTGCAGACAATACAGGGAAAGATCATTTATTTCTGGCATAAAACAAAAGGGAGTTTTGGTTCTTCCAAATGTGGTTCTTCCTGTATCCATGCCAATCTTCTTATGGCTTCCCTAGAGGCAAAGTCCGGTCCTGGGATCCTTGTACATTAGACTTAGAAAGCCATATGATGTAAGTTCCTAATTTTTGTTAAGTAGGTAAGAACTGTTGATAGGTGGTAATGTAACATTCCTAAGGAATGGCTAGTAACCTTGCTATGTCTAGAAAACCCCAAAGATACATTATACAGTCAAAGCAAATGCGAAGGCCATTCTCCACCACGTTTTTGGTATACAGCTAGTTTGTATATGCCCTCCATATGTACAGTGACATTAAATCTCACGTAAGAGTGCCACCAAAAATGTTTCTCCCTAAACCTAGAAAGCCTAGTATATGTTTCCCAAATCACGTTATCGGATTTGCTATAGTAAAAAGTTTCGTTATAAACAATCTGTATTTGCCAATCCAGAGCAATTAGCTTCTGCTCCCCAGTTCTTGTTAACTCTGCAGTTAGAGATTTGTTCTTTTGGTGTAAAGCTCAGTCTGATCCTAAAATTGGAGGAGTTCTGGGGAGAATAGCATTCAGACCCACTCTTCTTATGCTGAGGTACTCACTCATATTCTTAAGCAACTTTCCTGAAGAACACAGTTAACATGATGGCAAAATAGGAAAAAGAGCCCCAGAGAGGTAGCATGTGCTGGGAGTTACTACTCCGTGGGCTGAACTATGTAGGAGGCCCAGGTTCAGTTCTGGCCCACCCTGAGAACTGGATGCAGTGGTGCGTGCCTGTAGTCCTGGTTACTCAACATGGCTAGGCAGGAGGATTGCAAGCTCATGGCAAGGCTGTGCAACATGGAGAGATTGTCTCAAGAAAAGATACAGGACAAAATGCAAAACTACATGGATTTTACAGATGAAGTAGGAGATTACAAACACATTTTGTGTTACCTGTATACCTCTGTTTATTTTATTCTGTGTAGGGATGCTTTGGTGGAAAGTGTAATAAGCAGTGATAAATCACTTTGCCTCATTTTTGGATGACTTTTCTCACTAAAATATTTTCTGAACGTTGGCTGAGCCTAAATATGGAGTTTGCTCTGGTTGGAGTTCCACTTGCTGTGACTATATAACAAATTACATAGAAACTTGGTGGTGTAAAACAGCAATTTGTTATGCTTATGGATTCTGTAGTAGAGAAATTTGGATGGAATACGGCAGGACTGGTATGTTTCTGTTCCAAGGTATCTGGGGCCCCATCTGGAAAGTTCACCGGCAAGCTGGAAGTCTAGAATCATAGGAAGGCCTTGTCACTTGCATATCTAGGAATTCGTTATGGCTGTTGGATGGGAGCCTCAATTCCTTTCCACGTGGGCTGACTTGGGCTTCCTCATTGTATTCACAGCAATTGTCTCTAAAAGACAGTGGAAGCTATGCACTTTTATTTATTTATTTATTTATTTTTGAGAGGTTTTTGCCATAGGGCCCGTGCGCTCACCAGACAGACAGAGAGAGACAGAGAGACAGAAAGAGAGAAATCACCCCCCCAGGGAGGATGGCCATGCTGCAATCCCTTCTCCTCCATTCTCCTCTAGGGATCTTGGGCAGGCACGCACACGTGCCCAGCGTGAGTTTTAAGTCACCGGGTCTGGGACACGAACCGTGGTTGACTACATGGAAAATCAAGTGAGACTGTGGTCCTTCTTGGAAAATGAGGTCTGTCTCTAACAACTGTATGTTATGTTGCACACAGTACACCCTTTAGAAAATTTGTATTATTATGATGTCCACTTTGCTAGTTCTCATCTAGCTCAGCAATTCTGAAAGCTGTGTTTATGAGATTCATCTAATGTAATGGTTAAAAATATGGATTGATGTCATCCAGTGTGATAGTCTCCTCAGTAGGTTTGAGGTTGGACCTGGGAACGTGTCATTGTATTAGCCCCCCTCTTCCATCTTCTTCCCTGCCTCAGTGACACTCTGGTGGTTCTGCAGATTCACAGACAGTGATGTGGGATCCACTAAGATCCCTAGGGCATGTGAGCCCTTGGAGAAGAGGGTCCACTGATGATCTCTGCTTCGTAACAGGCAAGTGAGGGAGCTTCTCCCAGCCCTCTGGGCAGCAGAGGGTGTTAGTGTCCGCACACAGGACATGGGTTCTGGGAGGGACAAGGGCAGACCTAAGGGAAGCTGTCTTCATGGCCATTCCCTTAGAAGGCTGTTAGTTCTGATTTTAGTGGGTATGAGGGCTTGTCTACTGTCTTGGCTAGGAAAGTCATTCTTAGCTAATAAGGTAGAAAAATTACTGCAGACTTAACTTTTGTTTTAAAGATGAAATAACTAAGGAGCAAAACACACTTTGTGGAGAACAAATGTATATGTCAAGCGCCATTAAAACAAGCCTCTTGAACACTAGCTGGCTACTGGCTCCTTTCAGTCAAGGATAGGTTTGATATTTCTGGAGGAGATCTATACTATTTTAGCTGTTGCTGATATATCCGCCTCATAGCACACTCTGCCTTCCTGGAGGAAATGTATACATTAATGCCAAGGGTCACCATGGAGTGAGACACGAAGTCAGGAATGATTGATCTTATTTTCCTTGACAAGCATAGTCCCTGGACAGTCTGTCTTTGGAAGTGTTGTATTTAAGAAATCATTTCCACCTGTAACATCGTTTGGCCCACTTTTATCTTTCCCGCTCACTTTTACTTCTGGTTTTTAAGGTAATACTTTGTTTCTGTGGAAACCTTCTGCCACTTGCACTGCTTAACTGAGAGAGATGTAGTCATTGTATAGTTTTTCCGTTTCCTTATTCTCTTTATCTCACACCATACTTCAGAGTAATTATAAAAATGTTATTGATTACTTTTCCAAATTTAAAAATCCTGATAATTACTTTATGTTTTTCCTCAATACCAAACTTTCCTGCTACCATATTTGTACGACTGAATATATCAATTATATAAAAGTAAGTTTATGTAATAATATATAAATAGAACAATTTATATAGAAGAATATCTTATGTTTAGTTTGTGTATTTTTGTTTCTACTCCTTTTAAGTCTCCGAGAGCTCCTTTCAAGCATAGTTGCTAAGGTGGCTGGATCCCACCTGGGATCCCAACCGTGTGGTTTAAGAAACACACTGAGTGTGTGTGTATGCTTGCCTAAAATCCTAAAATCCAGAGAAGGGACTGCCCATGTCACCATTCCCCATGGTAGTGATTTTTCATGCTCTTTGTCTCTTTCTGTTTTTCTACTGTGAATGCCCACACCCTCTGGCAAAAATAATTAAAAAGAAGATTAGTAGGTATGATTTAAATCATGCACTCACATCGCATTCTAATTTTCCTTATGAAAGTTGACAAAGGAAGTCAGAATGCTTACTCTGCCCTCTGGTGGTGACAAGTGGGTATAGACATCTCCTTCTCAGTTTTGTCCCCTTTGTACGTTTAGATCATCATACCTCACATACATTGAGTGTCGCATTGAGCACTGGGTGGGATGTTGCATTACTTAATCCTCACAACAATTTGGGATGCTTTTTATAAGGAAACTGGAGCTTGCAGAGATTAGAAACTAGCCTAGAGAGGCAAGACTCAGATCCGAGGACAGCCACTCCACAGCCTATGGTTACTCCACTGTGGCATGCTGCTTGCAATGCAGTGTCTTCACAAATGGAAATACTTTAACAAGTCTCTAGACTGGTCTCTGGAAACTATCTGCAGGCAAGATTTTAAGACTTGGTGTTAGAAGGATCTGTTTTTAAAATCTATCCCTGTCACACTTTCCGTTAATCCAGGGATCTTGTTGGCCACTCCTAGGTCTTCATTTCATCATCTACTGCTATGACAGTAGTGGCTACAGTGTAGGAGTTCGGAGCGAACTGTGATTCTCCATGGAAAGCACACCGTAAGTAACATATGATGGGTCTGATGACCACAATCTTTGTAACAAATATTGTGTATTCTCCAAACTCAAGTTTGTTGGACATGCTCTTTTGGTCTTCTCTTGTACATGACTTCCCTTTCATTGTAAATGCATTTTTCCCAGTAAAAAGAGGCTTACAATCTTTCAGCACCTCACAAAAGCAGCACTGGAAGCTGTCTTTTTTCCTCAGTGGGTCCAGTTTACAAGCACCCAATAATTTCATTTTTTTAAATTGCCGGAGGGGAGAGACAAAGAGATAGACGGAAAGGGAAAGTGAGGAAGCATTCCCCTTCCCCATGAGGGAAGGTCATACTGCAATCCCTTCTCCTCAATTTCTTCTTCCTTTTCTGATTTTGGCACACATGTACATGTGCCCATGTATTTTTCAAGCTGCTGAGACTCGGATTTGAACAGCTCACTTTGCCGTATGGGATCCAGTTGTTTTAACCACTGTGCCAGTGGCTAGCCCACCATTGACTTCATTAAGTACTTAGATTCAGATGAGAATTGATGCTTGGACTTGATTTCTTGTATGTTATTCTATTCATCTCATTTTAGACATTTATCTCTTAATAAGAAAAATGTATTAATTTAATGGCTTATTTGAGATTTGGTCACTAAACTCTATTTGATGCCAAATCACACAAATTCAGTGTTAATCCTGCTGACCAAAGGGCCTTACTCTGCTTAAAAAAGGACTTACTAGCAAATGAAAATGTTTTAATAAAGGAAATAAAATGCTGTGGGGAGTAGGTACAACGACAGTAGGAACTCTCAAAATCCTTTAGAAACTTAATAAATGGCACAATTTAAAAAGCTCACAATACTGGCAAGAATGTGGTGAGGCAGTTGGCATAATGGCTATGTCGCTGGACTCCCACGTAGTCAACCATGGTTCGCGTCCTGGACCCGGTGGCTTAAAACTCATGCCGGGCGCGTGTGCGTGCGAGCCCAAGATCCCGAGAGGAGAATGGAGAAGGAATTGCGGTGTGGCCATCCCCCCTGGGGGGTGATTTCTTGCTTTCTGTCTCTGTGTCTCTCTGTCTGTCTGGCGAGTACACGCGCCCTATAGCAAAAACCTCTCCAAAAAAAAAAAAAAGAATTGTTATATAATGCCAATAAGCTATAAATTGGCAAGGTGTTTGAGGAAAGCAATTTGATAATTTGTAATAATAGTTTTAAAAATATTCCTACACTTTGAGCTTTCATTTTCAAAATCTGTCCTAATGAAGGACAGAAGCAAATAAAGCTTTAGCTAAAGAGCCCGTAATCACAGCAGTATTGACTAAAACGCTAGAGAGAACCAAAGTGTGACTAACAGGGGATTGCTTGCATAAGTCACAGTATCTATGCTAAAATGAACTGCAATATACCCATCAAAAATATTGGAGGGCTGGCAGCTCAGGGAGATGCTCGCAATAAAGTGCCCGGTGTGTGTGTGTGTGGGGGGGAAGTAAAGCACAAAACTCTCTATTGGGTCATCAGGAAAGTCATGACACCTTTTCCCATGTTTTCCTATGCAAAAATGCATCATGACTTTTCTGACAACTCAGTATATTGCAAACCATGTTTTTTGTTTTTTTGTTTTGTTTTGGAGAGATTTTTCGCTATAGGGCGCGTGCGCTCGCCAGACAGACAGAGAGAGACAGAGAGACAGAAAGTGAGAAATCACCCCCCAGAGGGGATGGGCACGCCGCAATCCCTTCTCCTCCATTCTCCTCTTGGAATCCTGGGCACGCACGCACACGCGCCCGGCGTGAGTTTTAAGCCACCGGGTCCGGGACGTGAACCGCGGTCGACTACGTGGGAGTCCAGCGACATAGCCATCATGCTAACTGCTGGTTCCCCAAACCGTGTTTTGATATTTCTCTCTTCCTTAGTGTTCACTCTGTCTTTCTGTGTGTCTCTGTCTTTGTGTGTCTTCTGTGTCTCCCTTTCTCTATCTCTGTTTCCCCTCTCTGTCTCTGAGTATTCCAATCATAGGCCTATGCGTTGCACTATAAATGCAGTACTCCTTTCGCATTTTATTTCCCTTCAAAGTCTAACAGAACTTTTGGTGCCTTTCCAGAGCTATTCCTTGTTCTCATTAGTTCATGAAGAATAGATTGTATTTAGTGAAAGTATCTCCACTACTGTTAGAAAGATTTTCTTCTTTGTTCAGATTTTCTTTTTTGACTATCATGGGTTGTTGAGCTAAGGAAAAGATTTCGAGAGCAAGCTTAGGATTCTACCACGGCTCGGTATTTAACCCTACTCTGTAGTCGGTATCGTAATATCTCTTTCCTGGAATTGTTTTTGTCTCTTTTATCAAAAGTCTAGTTCTAAATATAGCTTTAATCTGCATATTATTATCTTTTTTTTTCAATTGATGATAGGGCATATATCTACGTGAGAGAGAGAGAGAATGTGAGAGGGAGAAACCCTCCAAAAGGCTTGGTCATAACCTGATCCCTGTCCTTCAGTCCCCCAGCCTGCCAGGATCCTGAGAGTGCACATGCACCTGGTGTGTTCAGGGAAGTCTCCAGGTGTGAACCAGAATCACTGCCATGGGGATCAGCCTCCTAGAGTATTGCTCTTGCACTGCGACACTGTGTTGAAGAGTGTTAAAAAAATAATAATAATATATTTTGAAACCATCTCATCCATGAAACCAGCAATGAATACAGCCCTGTGCTAATGACTACAGTCCTGTGCTGCAAACATTTTGGTCAACAGTAGACCTCACATATGACGGTGGTCCTAGAAGGAGGATCCAGACTACATCATATAACAGGCTGTCCTGTCTAGGTTTGTGTCAGGACACAGTAGGCTGTTTGCACAATGCTGAGATCACCTAACAGCTCATTTCTCAGAATGCATCCCTGTCGTCAAGTGACACACAACTGGATGTTCTATGTTAATTAAGCTCTACGCTAAATTAAATGTCAAGGTTTCTGATGTTTTGATTCTGGAGAGGTCACTAAATTGTACGAAGTATTTTTCTAAATACCACTGCTACCTTGCATGTATAGAACACCTTTCAGTCTAGATTATTTTACAATGTATTAATTTAAGCCTGAATTATTTAAACATGTTTAAAAAGTTTTATTAGAGCAGTTGGCACATCTTCTATGCCTGAAGCCAGCCAACTTCCAGAAATTTCTGGCCAGAAATATCAAAATTTCCTATGTCAAGAATAAGAAAAGTAGAAGGGACACAGCAGAGGTGGGAGAAGGGCATGCACGTAATTCTATTTCCGAACACCAGGCCTTGCTTCCCTCATGCCCTCAGCTGGAAAGGTTGATGGCCAGATGGTGGCAGAGTGGTAATGCAACTGGATCCACCTAGGAAGGTCCTGGGTTTGTGTCTTGGGGCTTCTCTCTATCTGCTGGGTGCACTCACATGCCAGTGATTTGGGCTGCCTGATGCTAGGGTGGATAAATAAAAATAAACTTTAAAAAAAAGTAGAAGATTGCACTGCCGAAAGAAAAATATTTTACTGGTAAATACTGCAAATGTGTCTCACTTGAACACGCTCACCCAACATCTCTGCAGCGAGCGGATAGAGAGACCCTGTTCCAGCTCCCGAGTTTCTCCACCGCTCCCTCTGCATCAGCGCCACTGGCAGAAGCACCTGTGTGGTGACCACGGCAACCACAGACCATGCCGCTTACCATGCCCTCTGCACTTTCGCGTGTTTCAGGCACCGCACTGATGCTGTGTACATACTCGCTCCTTTAGTTCTTTTAACAGCCCTCTAAGTAAGGGTCACTACCCTCAGTTGTTGTTTTTTCTATTAAGAAAATCGCGTAAGGGTCACTACCCTCAGTTGTTGTTTTTTTTTTTCTATTAAGAAAATTGGTGAAATTGAAACAATTGCTCTTGATCATTTATTTATTCTTTTTAAAAAAGTTTAAAAATTTATCTAATTATTATTATTTTTAATTTGCTACAGGGTACATGTGCTGACCAGAGCGAGAAAGAGAGAGAGAGAAAGTAAGAGAGCAAGCCAGTAGGTCCGAGATTTGAACTGCTGTCGGTCATGTGGAAGTCCAGTGCTTTAACCACCATACCACCACCTGCTGGCCCCCTGTTTATTCCTTAGTCAACACATATTTTTGAATATTGATATAGTCCAGACTTGGGGATTCTGTAGGAACAAAGCAGTCACAATTTCCTGTCTTCAGAGTAAAGTAAAAATGGTGAGATTTGAGCACAGCTTATTCAAATCTGCATTCCTAACAATTGTGTCAGTCGTTCTCAAACGTTTATGGAAATATCTCCCTGAAGAGTTTCTTAGTAAAGCATATTTACTTTCTGGAGGCACTAATTCAGAAGGCACAGGAATCATGGGACCAGCAGATGGCATAATGGTTACATTGCTGGACTCCCACGTAGTTGACCCCAGTTCAAATCCTGAACCTGGTGGCTTAAAACACGTCAGGCGTGTGTGCCCAAGATCCCAGGAGGAGAATAGAGCAGAAGGAATTGGAGTAGTGTGGCCAACTCCCCAGGGAATGATTTCTCACTTTCTGTCTCTCTGTCTGTCTGGTGAGCACATGTGTCATATAGCAAAAATCTCTCACTCTCTAAGAACAAAGAAAGGCACAGGAGCAAGTTCAACAGCCTTCATGGTGAGTCTAGAATTAATGATCTATGGACCACACTCCAAGAAATACTGCTCCTGGTACGCTGCTG
Organism: Tupaia belangeri chinensis; assembly: GCF_000334495.1. Classification (NCBI taxonomy): domain Eukaryota; kingdom Metazoa; phylum Chordata; class Mammalia; order Scandentia; family Tupaiidae; genus Tupaia; species Tupaia belangeri. The sequence continues at coordinate 895,234 of NW_006204037.1, read as the reverse complement.
TAACTCCTAAGAGGAAGACTGATGCTTTTTTCCTCATTTGTCCAACCATATTATATGCTTAGCTTTTTTCTCTCCCAATGTATACGAAGCAGATTCCTTTAATCTAGCATTTATATGTCCCAAATTCTTAATAACTTAGGTTTCTCTCACCTGGATTCTACGTTCCTCCCTTATTTTTGAAGAGAGAGCTTCCTAAGAAGCAGATTACACGAGTAATCTGATGGCGATTGAACTACAGATCTTCTTGTTCTACATCTAGATCCAGTTTCTGCATCAACAAAGATTTTTCTTCTGTCCATATAACACAGTAACAAATCCTAGGAATTTCTAGTTGTAGGCCTCTTTGTATAAATAATGAGGAATAAAGTGTCCTCAGTTTTATTATAGAAAAGGTCAGTGAGAGCATCGCTGTGTACATTAGTTGTCTGGTTTTGCCTAATGAATTATTCCTGAATTTAACAGCTTAAACCAACAAACATTTTCTCACAGATTCTGTAGGTCATGAGTCCAGTTCATGGATTAGTGACTTAGCTGAGTATTTAAGGCTCACGTCTCTTATAAGAATGCAGTCACAATGCTGACCACACCTGCCAAGATCTCAAGGCTCAACTAAGGCTAGAACTGCTTCCAAATTTGTTTGACTGTTTCCAGGCCTACGATCTGCATTCAAGCTAAATCCCAGTGATTTCTTCACTATATGTTTGCCTCAGTACATGGCAACTGGCTTTCCCAAGAACGAATAATCAAGAAAAAGTGAGAGAGGGGCTGGCGGGTTGCATGGTGGTTAAGGGTACTGGACTTCCATATGGCCAGTGCAGTTTGAATCCCAGACCTGGAGGTTAATCCCAGACCTGGAGGTTTGCTTTCTCACTTTCCCTCTCTCTCTCTCTCTCTCTCTCTCTGTCTCTCACTCTCTCACTTTATTCCTCTCTGGTCAAAATAAAAATAAATAAATATAGTTAAATAATAAAATAATTCTTAAAAAGAAATAGAAAAAGTGAGAGAGTTCCCCTTAATCTTGCAAGTGACATCTCCTAACCTCTCTTGCATTCTACTTGCTAAACCCATTCTACACTCAAAGGAAAGAAATGGTCTGTAGGTGTGTGGGGGGCACAATAATGGTGACTCCTAAATATTCACTCTTTAATCCCTAGACCCTGTGGATATCTAACATTACATGGCAAAGGAATTTGGCAATTGTGATTAAGATTATGAACCTTAACATATAGTGATTTTTCTAGATTATACAGGTGGGTCAATGTAATATTAGCCATTAAAAAGAAGAAGGGGAAGTCAGAAGAGGAAAGCAGAAGGGAGTCAGTGGAAGAAGTCAGAGATATCCCAAGGTGGAAAGCTATCTGACATGCCAGGCTCTGAGACGTAAGGGCCATGTGCAATGACTGAAAAGAGGTCTCTAGTTGCTCAGTAAAACCATGAGATGGGGGCAGTAAATGGTATAGTGGTTACAATGCTGGACACCCACATGGCCGACTGTGGTTCGAGTCCTAGACCTGGTGGCTTAAGACTTGCCAGGTATATGTGCACATGCACCTGAGATCCTGAGAAAAGAACGGAAGAGAAGGGATTGTGGCATGGTCATCCCCCCCGCCACCCCCGGGGCTGATTTCCTACTTTTCCCCCCAGCCTCTATCTCGGTCTCTCTCTCTTGCTCCCTGGTGAGCCCAGGTGCCCTAAGGCAAAACCTCTTTAAAAAAAATCATGAGACGGTGACTAGAAAGATCTCAGGTACAAAGATTAGTCCCTGGCTGACAGCTTGTAAGAAACTAGGAACCATAGTCCTCGAGGTTCTGAAATGAACCACAGATCAACCACAAGGATCTGAAAGAGCTGTGGATTCATCCCCAGAGCCTCCAGTAAGGAATGCATCCTTACCAACATGCTGATTTGAACCTGGTGAGATCAGTTAAGTTTTCTACATAACTGTAATATAATAGATGGAGTTTTTCAAGCTGGTAGGCTTACTGCAATTTGTTATGGTAGCAATATCTGTATCTATATCTATGTATTTATATAGATAGATATAAATATAGATATACAGACATAGATATAAATGAATTAGAATCTGTGAGAAAATGTTTGTTGGTTTAAGCTGTTAATATCTATATTTATATAGATATAAACAAATACTATCTAAATACCAGATATCTTAATTTGGGCTGCTATACAAAGTGCCACAGACTCAGCGGCTTGTAAACAACTGAAGTTTATTTTTCACAGTTCTGGAAGCTAGACATCTGAGTTCAGGGACCAGCATGATTGAGTTCTGGTGAGAGTTCCCTTCCAAGTCGCACGCTGATATCTTCTTGTTATGTCTTCATGTGGCAAGTAGAAAGTGAGAGGGTTTATTGGGGGTCCATTTTATACAAACACTAAATCCTATTCATGAGGGACCTATCCTCAGGAGTGAATTATTTCCTAAAGGCCTCACTTCCTAATACCATCACATTAGGAGTTAGAATTTCAACATATACATTTTGGGGAGGGGCATAAACATTTAGTCGACTGCACCAGGAGATGGAATCTTTAGGAGGCTGCCTACCACATTGAGTCTGCTGTGGTTTAGCTAACAGTTCTTCTTACAAGGGTTCATGCATTGGAATTTGGTCTCTAATGTACTAGCATTGGGAGGTGGTGAGACCTTCAAGAGAAATGCCTCCCCTTCAATGTGAGTAGGCACCGTCCAATCAGCTGGGTGTGTAGGCGGGACAGAGGAAGTGGAAAAGTGTTTCCTCCCTGTCTTTCCATCTTCTCTTTTTCTTCCTCTTTCTTTTCCTCTCCATGTGTGGCTGACCTGTCTGCTTCTCTTGGCTATATTGTGATGTCACAGCAGAGACTGGCCAGATGTCAGCAATATGTCCTTGGACTTTCTGGCTACCAGAATCATGAGCCAAATAAATACCTATTTGTTATAAACCACCAGGGCTCAGGTATTTCTGTTTAGCAACACACTAATGGACTAAAACAGAGTATTCAGAGAATAAATGAGTTTCTTATAGATGCATAGGAAGCACATTCTACATCATATAAATTTACCTGGAAATAAGAAGCTCTCGCTTCCAATGGTAAACTTAATGCAGTGTCTCTGTTCTAAATGAAACATGTCCTCAAAAAAAGGAGTAGGGGCAGGGACCAGCAGTTAGCGTAATGGCTATGTTGCTGGACTCCCACGTAGTCGACCGCGGTTCGCGTCCCGGACCCGGTGGCTTAAAACTCATGCCGGGCACGTGTGCATGCGTGCCCAAGATCCCGAGAGGAGAATGGAGAAGAAGGGATTGCGGCGTGACCATCCCCCCTGGGGGGTGATTTCTCGCTTTCTGTCTCTCTCTGTCTGGCGAGCACACGCGTCCTATAGCAAAAACCTCTCAAAAAAAAAAAAAAAAAAAGGAGTCGGGGCAATAGGCAAATCATTCTTCAGGGGTGAATAAAGTCTCTTTGAGCATTTTACTTTCTTCATTCACTGTTTGTGGGTTTGTTTGGTGGGTTGTTTCTCATGATGTTGCCATGGCTTAACATACTCTGCCAAAGGTTGAATTTGGACATTCACATGCTAAGCCTAATGTAAATATAGGGTAGCTGTTACTTTTGGACTTGGTAATTCCTGGTAGGATTAAAGTAGAAAACAGGTGGAAGGGCAACCATAATGGTCCTTGAAGAGCTGGAGAGCGTTTGATGGTAAAGGAAGCTCTAATTTGCTCTGTACTTGGAAAAGCTGTGCCAAATTGTGTAACCTCCTGTTTATTTGTTTGTATTTACCTTTAGTGTTTCACAAAATTGGACCACATGAAAAACATTTGAGATGCTTAAAAAATACTTATTCTCGGACCTCCTCTTTAGAGATTCTGATTTAATTGGTCAAGGTAGAGTTGGAAAATCAATTTAAAAGTTTAAATTGCTGGGATCTTTCCTCCAGGATTGGTTTAAGATGATGTTTTTAATCACTGTAGAGCTCAAACTGACCATTGGCTATTCTGCTATTCCCATGGAAAGGAAAAATGGAGGATGATTAATTTCTACATCTGATACATGAACTCTTTCAAATTTTATTCATCATCGAATAAGTAGATGCATGAAATCATGCACATTGAGGCCTTAGAAGGGTTGACTGGAGATAACATAATACTGTACATGATTTTAATGATCAGATCATGGAATGATGTTAGGGTGTTCTTAATACTGTTTGATTAATTTTTTATTAGATTTTTGCCATAGGGTGCATGTGCTTGCTAGAGAGAGACAGAGAGACAGAAAGTGAGAAAACGCTCCCCAGAGGGGTTGGCCATGCAACAGTCACTTCTCCATTTTCCTCTCAGGATTCTGGGCATGCACATATACGCCCCCAGTATGTTTTTCAAGTCACTGGGTCTTGGACTTGAACCATAGTCAGCCATGTGGGATCCAGTACTTTAACCACCATGCCACCTGCTGGCCTGAATGATTTACATTTTAAATTCAAAAGTAGATTCTTTCAGACTAAAATTGTATTTTTAAGACTAGTCTACAGATCAAATGGGAATGATGATTAATAAATCCTAAAAAGTTGTTATTACATTTTTCTTGATCTCACAGCTCTTTAAAGAGTCTTATCTTTTCTACTGACACTACAAGAAACACCTAGACCTACTATATAAGAACAGACTATATAAAAGAAACATGGAAATAACTTTTATAGAGAATTGTAGTAACCTTAGGACTGTTAAGGAAAGTGTCTTAAGGAATGTGTAGTATGCTTTAATTTGTATTTTAAAAGAGAAAGAAAGAGAAGAAGAGGGATATTCTGGGTGTCTTCCTCGCTTCCATTGGTTTTTAGCAATATATGAAAAAAATCTAGTGAGCAATTTTGTCAAAGCTGTATTGACAGCTTACAGCTTTAACGTCTAAATTCATGGCACCTTAGGTTCTATTGTAATTTCTTCTTTTTTTTTTGGGGGGGGAGAGGTTTTTGCTATAGGGCGCATTGCTCACCAGAAAGACAGAGAGAGACAGAGATACAGAAAACGAGAAATAACCCCCCGGGGGGGTGGGCATGTGGTACTCCCTTATCCTCAATTCTCCTCTTGGGACCTTGGGCACGTACGCACACGCACCCGGCGTGAGTTTAAGCCGCTGGGTCCGGGACTCGAACCGGGGTCGACTACATGGGAGTCCAGCGACATAACCATTACGCTAACTGCTGGTCCTGGTTCTATTGTAATTTCTAAGCCGTATTCTCCCTTTTAAACTAGCTTTTGGTTTCTTATTCGCGTTCTCAAGTATCTATCAATAAGAAATAGCTCTTCCATTGCAAAGCCTGACTTCCCTTTTAGCTCAATTGTCAACAGATGGTCTTCTGTGAATGCCATCTTTCTTGCTAAGCCCAGGGTTATGTGTAGTTTCCAGTATTTCCATTACCAATACCACCTCTTCCTCTAAAGTTCTATTTTTAGAAGTACTCTTAATTTAGGCTTGCTCTCTTAGGTGACACTTGTCTTCTGGTTCTCTGTTCTATGTATAGAGGCATGGGCAAAAGATGCTGAGGAATATGCTAATCTATACTTGCTCTAAAGTGATGTTGGCCGCAGGGAATGCACCACACCTAGGGCAGCCCAGTGAGGGAGGGAGCAAGTAGAAAGGAGTAGCTGCCAAGTCCTCAGAAACAAGATCACCTTCCCTTCTCTTGCAAATAGCTTCTGATTTGGTGAGCAATTGAACATTTCAGCTCAGCTGGGCTTGTTGCCCACTTAACTGACAACTTTCTGGCTTCTATTACATTGACTTTGTACTGATCACTGTTGAGATATGAGGTAATCCTTCTCTTGGGCTAGTTTGTAAATTATGTGTGTGTGTGTGTGTGTGTGTGTGTGTGTGTGTATTGATTATATATATATTGATTATATTTGTTACAGTAAGAACTTCAACAAAAATAGCTGTTAATAACTTTATCATCATTAGGTGTTGGAAGCTCTGTGCTCGCATATTAGTAAAATTATTAAGTACAATTATTAGGTGAGGACAAATCACTTAGCTTGAGATACGTGCATAGGGAATCTTGAGCAGGTGCATGGGGGGAAAGTAAAGGAGATAGGAGCAAGAGTAGGAGTGAGAGTCTAAGACTGGGCAGGAGAGAATATCAATGTCTGCTTGTATTTTCAAACTTTATTGTGTTTTTCTTTTGCTTTTAATGATGTATAAGTCTCTCATTTGGAAATAAAATCCTCCTTACAGTATCTTTATTTAATAACCTCCATTTTTACGTTCCTTTCAAACTTCCTGAAGGAATAGTGTCTTGTCTTATGTCTGCTCCAAAACCGTTCCTGTCAAGTTGACTGGAAATCTTGATTTCCCTCTATATAATTTGAAAACCTGAGAACTCTTTCTGAATACTTTCTCCTGTCTTAACTTCCTGTTTCCTACTCCCTCTTGCTTCTCCAGACCTCTCTTTGGCCATTTCCTTTTTCAAGTCTCCTTTGTAAACTTGACTTTGGATAAATGCAGTACACACTAGTTCCTGGTCTTTTCTGCTCTCTTCTCACTTAAAATACTCTCCTGCATGTCATTTTCTCCATTCCCAGAGTTTTGGTTATCACCATAGGTACAATAGCTTGTGTTTAACCTCTGCATTTGTACTCTCAAATTATAGTGTAATTGTCTGGTTGATAGGATATGGTCCTGAACACCCACCTTCTGTATATTTTCTATATACTTCGCTTTCTGTCCATTTACACAGCTCAATTACTTTAAGGAACAAGTAATACTTTAGCATAAAGAGTGTAAGTTTTAGTTGGAGTTGCTTGTGATTTCAAATTAATAAACATCAAGAAACTCTAACCCTAAACTCCAATAGGTTAGGAAGATGAACAACCAGTTTCCACCACACTAAAGATTGCCGGGAGCCGTACCCCAGCCGGGGTGGGTGCTCAGGGAGGCGACGCGGGTGAACAGGAATCAGACTAAGACCTCATGCCCTTAGCATGTTCTTAGCCGGCTACAGCCAGAGTAAACTCTAGACTGCAGCCCTGATGGCCAGAAGTCATGCGTATTTATTATAGAAGGAGTTTTACAGCAGTGGGATGGGTGAGGGGAAGTAAGTGAAACATTTTGATCTAAAAGGTAAGGCATTCAAAGTATAGGAACAATAATCATAAAACATG
>NW_006204037.1:851678-887485 GCF_000334495.1 Tupaia belangeri chinensis | reverse complement strand
AAGGCCCATGGCAGAGAAACTGAGTGCAGGCCAGTACAGTAACACAATGAAGGTGAGGTCCAGAACTCGTAAAACTGTTGACCTTGCAAACAGTTCTCCTCAGCCAAGTCCTTGCTCTAGGCCTGAGAGGCAGTTCTTTCATACTCAGCTTGTGTTAACTGCATGGTCCCAGCAAAAGATCCTTTGGGCTGAGTGAGTGAGAAGTGTAGGAGAAATAAGAGAACCTACTATATAGTGTCCTTGACAAGTATACAAAGGCCAGAGCCTGTGACCTTTAACTCAGAAGGGGTCTTTTCCAAGTTCAACCCAAAGCTGAGGAGAGAATGAGTTAGCATCTTCTGAGGGTTACAACTATATTCTGTTTCAGGTCTACTGTCTCAATATACTATGGAGAGAGAAATAGCCACATAGTAACTTCATTTTTAAAATTGATTAAATGAAAGGTCAATTAATCCAAATCCAAATTACTTTTAAATTTATTCAAAGCTGGGGGATAAACATAACGGGTAAGGGTAGAGGTTGTTTTTTTCCTAAAACTAGTTGGATCTGGTTCAGCTACAGGAACCTCAGAATAGCAAGCAAGCGTGAATTTCTTTTGGGCTCTTGCCACTGGCAATATTTTTTTAAATCAGTTTTTATCCATTTATCTGGAAGTAGGGTACTACAGTCTAAACATTCTTAGTATTTCAAAGAAGGAATTTTTGAGACTCTAAAAAAAAAGATTTCTGAAGTTCATTTCAATTATTTGTCAGATCAATGTATTAGGGATGTTAAGCTTATAAACTGGTGATTTATTTATATTAACTTACATATTGTCCTCCATCACAACTACATGAGATCACTTAGGTCACAGTGCTACGTTATGTGTTCTCATGTGTACCAAAAGTGGACAGATAGAAGGCATTCCAAAAATGTTTGCTGATGATGTAACTGCGAGTTCCTTAGCCCATTTTCTGTTCTTATTTTTTATTTTTTACATGCTACCTTCTTTTCCTACCAAGGTGAGTGACCTTCCTGTTACTGAGTTCCGATCAGGAAGCTAATTTGAGCCATGTACATCCAGGTGAATCTTTCTGGAATCTTTGTCAACAACCTTTGGTTGTTTCCAGTGTAGAGTCCTTGAAATGGCCCTAAGAGGCATAGCTGGAAGAAGAGCTATAGAACTGGAACTGTTGACATAAGTAGAACCCTAAGGGACCTCAATATTATTGGTGGATTTGCTGCAATATGACTAGATTGGTAGCTGGGTGTTTCACCATGCCCTGAGGCCCATGGCCAAGGAGAGCTTGGACAGCATTCTAATCATCACTGCCCCGAGCACTGTGCTTTAGATGACACCACTCACATGTCCTATCCGTGTGTTCTATCCGTGTGTTGTCCCTGTTGACTGCTCTTTTCCTGGACTGCACCAATAAGGTGCCAAAATGAGCACAGGATCTTAGACTTCTGATGGAGGGATGCATGTCTATGGATAGTAAAAGTTTTTTTTTTTTTCTTTAATATAGTCAGAGATCAAAGAGAAACATCAAGCTAAATTTACTGTGAATAGATTAAAGAAAAATAAAGAGCTACAGAAAGTTCAAGACATCAAAGAAGTCAAGCAAAACATCTATCTTATCCAGGCCCCTCTTACAGGCAAAGGAAAAAACTGAAAGAAAAACATGGCACAGCAATTACAACAGGATGTGCCATGGAAGATGTTTCTTAAGAATCTCACCATCTGGACCCACTTCTATGTGTATATATGGCAGTCTCCTTTGGAGACTTAGAACTTCAAAATTATTGACTTTTTTTCTTTTATATAAGGTCAGATGAAAGGTGATTAAAAATATATCTCTCCTGCATTGCTGTCTGCAAAATGTGAGATATTAAGGATGTTAGATTATATCTCAATCTTAAATTTTCACTGATAGCTGTGCTTATGTAAATTATTAAAATTCTATTTATAAATACTGAGGTGAATTGTGAACATAAAATGGTTGTGCCTTTTGGATGATGAAATTGGGCAACATTTCTGTAACAGCTAATGATAAAAGTTCATGGTTAGTGATATATAAAATCAAATTTCTCTTCAATAAAATATTCCATTTATTAATGTTACTGAAAAGGGATGCTACAAGGAACTAACAATTCTGTGCTAATTAGTTTCTAATATCTTTTATTTTGATTTCAATATTTTCTGTTTTGATTTGTAAGCATCTTAGAAGAATGTAATAGCCTTATGTAACAAAGCCTAATATGCGGCACTGTTTTGCCCTGGTTTAATTGTTCTGAGAGGTAGCAGTGGATATTGTGGATGAGAGCTGAAGAATTTTTGCCTGTAATGGCAATAGACTATATAATTTCCATTTTCCGACTATTTCTATCTTATGATCCCTGGTATACCAAGTAAGCCTTATGTTTCTAGCCTAGCCGTGAACTAGAAGCAGAAAAATCCCAGTGTCTTTTAAAATTTGCTGTGTGGGTTTTTGTTTGTTTTTTCCAACAAAAACCTTCAAATGATGGGAAAATAGATTTTATAGATAGAACACCTGTCCATTATTTGCACATGAAACAATGTAAAAAGTAAAGTTAAAAAAATAATAATACCATAACGAAGGCCTTTGTAATGTTGTAATGCAATCGGGTCAGATAAAAAGTAATTTACCAGGGCCAGCAGATGGCGTAGTGGTTATAATCACTGGACTCCTGTATGACTGACTATGGTTCAAGTCCCCGAACTCACTGGCTTGAAACTCATGCTGGGCGTCTGTGCACACATGCCCAGGATCCCAGAAGGAGAATGGAGGAGAAGGAACTGTGGCGTGGCCGTTCCCCGCCCCACAGTGTGTGTGTGTGAGGGTGATTTCTTGCTTTCTGTCTCTCTGTCTCTCTAGCAACACATATGCCCTAAGGCAAAAACCTCTAAAAAACAAAAAGGAAAATAATTTACCTTAAATGATTATAAGCATTAGTTCCTCCTCCTCTGCCTGGTGTTGGTTACCAATTGTTCTACATAAAAATGTACTCTCTCTATTTCTAGTTTGTACTCAGTGGTGTGCCTCTGGTTGTTGAAGAAGAAGCTAACAGGATGTGGAAATGGGCAGGACCGAAAACAATATAAACTGAAGGGATATGAAAAAATTCATCAGGCTAAAGCTGAGAAATTCAGGAATATAGTCTCTTAGATATTTATTGTAATCTTCAAAAAATAAAACAAGATAAACTCAAAGAACAAAACCTACTTTCTATATAGAATTCACATACAAACTGAATACCTAATAGAGCACATACTATTTTTGCACAATTAATTTCAATAAAGATAATTAAAACTTCACAATGTGAATACACTTCATAGCTTTAAACCCACACAAGAGCTCCTGTGGACACAGGAAGTCACAATATTTGCTATGCAGCAGTAGTTTTCAACTATATGTCACAATCACTATATGAAAGCATTAAGCTGTGTTCAGTATTTTCTCAAGAAGAGTTCCACAGTGCAGTCAATGAGAAGGAGCCAACAGTGCCCAGTTCCAAAGGATGGTCTTCAGCTGTGTATTTCTCAATGCTTTAATGGGAAAGGTGGTACTACAGGAAAATCTCTGGGTACACGCTGCCTGAGTGACAGAAAGTCAGACAAAGTTCTGTGGTTTGGTGCATTGGCAAGTATCTAAATCAACTGTGTTAATGTGGCTTTAAAGAGATTTGTGTTTTGTGGCTGAGTCAGGAGCTGCTAGGCAGAAAAGTATGATGACACAGCAGCTTGTCCCCTTCATCCAAAGCATAAGGAGCTAAACTAGGGCAATTTGAGGGTTTCAGAGGGCCAGTTTGTCCTGAGGGGAAAAAAAAATCTATAGGTGCCAGCTCTGTCATCTTTCCATTCACAGAAAGCATACCCTAGCCCTTCCCGCTTATCTTCTGGCATGAGCCCCTTATTAGCTAATGCTGGGATCATGTCTGAACTCTACAATGAAACCGTTTTTGATGCTTCTAGTCCTTATAGGTTCCCTATTCTCTGTGCTCCTATATCCTGACATAACCTAGCATGTAGATTGTATTTGGCATTTATTTTTCCTTGTTCTTATTAGCAGGAATCATGCCACTTCTGTGTTTGATTCCCACAGCATTGAGCACATGGTAGAAAATAAGTGATAAACCAGCTAAACATCTAACTACACTTTTATCATTCTAACGTTAGCCACCTTGCTTCCAGTTTTTAAAATGTTGGCACAAAGTCATCACTAATCTCCTTGTTTTACCCACTTTTGCTTGTCATCTTCAGTAGGTTTGGGGAGTTGAGTACAAATTTCAGTCCATCACAGTTAAATTCAGGCCATGTATTACTCACATAGCCCAAAGTTATGTAATGTAATTGGCACATCTTCATATGTCAATTTCCAACCAAGCGCCATAGAGAGAACTGAAGGCTTTGTATGGTGTGCAGATGACCATGGTCATCTAGAACCCAATGCCTTCATCATTTTTAATCAATAAGTCATAAATTGATTTCCTTGCTAAGGGTCTCATGACTTACTTTGCTAAACTAATGAAAAAGCAAAGTACAATATGAAAATGAATGCTTTATTTTAAAAAGTGAATTGGAGGGGTGTGCAGGTGGTGTGGTGGTTGAGGGCGCTGGACTCCCACATGGCTGACCACAGTTTGAGTCTCAGATCTGGTGGCTTGCTTTCTCACTTTCCCTCTCTCTCTCTCTCTCACTCTGTTCCTCCCTGGTCAAATTGAAATAAATAAATAAATAAATAAATAAATAAAGTTAAATAAAATAATTCTTTAAAAAAAAGTGAAGTGGCAAATAGGAATTAAAGGTGGTTGACCTACTTTAAACTTCATATAGATAAATATTTATAGCTTTTGGTAATCCACCAACTAGGCTTAATTTCTTGATTTTGCATCTCAGTGAAGTTCCAAGCCACCAAGGTAGGATTAAGCAAGGGGGTGTGAGGATGAGTATATGAGTTTGGAATGGCGTTGTGATGTGATTTAATGATTCTGATTTTTTTTTCTCCTGTATCACCTAGTGTGGACAATTGAGAATTGAAAGTGAATGTAATACTAGCTACACTCTAAAATACATTGATATTTTAAGATTCCCAGGGTTGACAGTGTTAAATTTACAAACAAAATACAAGACTGAGTAACAATGAAATATATACACAAATACAAAAGTGAACAATTTTAGTAGACATAACACGTAATCAGCATTTCTGAGAAGAAAAGAAGAGACTTTTCCTTTGTGTATATTTTTCTTAGGTTACTAAATAGGTTGATTAAAAGTAAAATGTACACTCTTATAAAACTTAAGAAAATTTTCAAATTATAGAAGGGAATGACTTTATAAAATAAAATAATGTCATTCTGTCTTGAAAATAAAATCCACGATACTAAAAGGTAAAATTGACATATTTTCAGATACTAAACATTTGGTCTTAGAAGAAAAAATGTACTTTGAAGTAGGCACAGAGGAGTTTCACATGACACCAAAAAGATATTTACTGTATAAATTGCACCACTAAACAAATACAGCTACAAGAAAATCATTTGAATACGTCAAACAGCCATCAAAGCATCTCAAACATTCATTATAATTCACTCTTCCACACTAGTTTATATACACTGAGTAAGTCATTAAATATTGCACTTATTGGCCCATGAACCCTCAATTCTGAGGTGTTGAAAATAGAAAACAAATCTATTTTTATAACATATTTCATGCAACATTTAAGACATTTCAGTTCTACAGACACCATTAAATAGTTGTACATTTGGACAGTCCAACGGGATCACATCACATCTGACGTTAACAATATATTCACAGAAATTACAGGACAGTTTTCATTCAGCACACATCCTAGGGATGATGAGACAATGTATGGAAAATCCTCATACTGAAACAGCCAACAATATACCCAGACTTGACTTTTACAAGAAGTATGGAACTACTAGACAGGTGTAGGTCATGCTCACATCCCTGAAAAGTTAGTTGTCTGTGGTTCAAGTACCATCTGTGTCCACAAGAATAGCATTTACCAACCTAAGCAATACCTAGGCCCAAACAACAAGAATACAAAGTATTTCCATAATAAATTAAGCCACAGCCAACTCTCAGTTGTCCATGATGAAGATAGCATGAACATAGATGAATGAAATAAACATGTAACCCCCAACCTCATTTCAGCAAGTAATAACTAATGGAAACCACCAATAATAGTTGCTGATGGGAGATAAATGGTGAACCTTGAATCTCATTTTCTATCCTTGATCTCGTCATTCAGTGAAGACAGTACTTTAAAAAAACTGAAATGATAAAAATCCCACTAGCTAGATGGTCTGATCTTAATACTCAAGCTGTGAGATTTCCAAATACTTTGTTCTGTTATCTAGAATATTTGCAAAATGTATTTTTCTTCATCATCTTTGTTTAATGAGACTTAATTAGTGCACAGACACAGACTAATCAAATCAAATCACTGCAAAGAACTAGTTGCTTGGACCTTTTCAAACAAGATGTGAGTTACAGTTGGAACAGAAAAACATTCTTTTCCAAAGCACTAAGAAAGCACCGTAGATGGAATTTTCCCTTCATTAGAAAAAGGTATCAATACTCATGAATGTATGTTAGGAAGAAGAACACTATGACACTGTGTGTTGCCTTGGGGTAAATATTGCAACCCACCAAAGGGGAATATTATCTGACTGACGTGTCAAGCATTTCTGTAAAGATTAAAATAAATACATTTATTTATGAAATACCAATAACGATAGATACATAGTTTTAGATAAATCTGCCAACCTGTTCTTGCCCCCTTAGGAGATTCAGTGTTTCTAGACCTAAAGCTCCTTAAGTGCAGTGTAAGGGTAAAGGCCTTCTTTATTTCTGGTCATAAACTTTATCTACGTTAATTCCATGATATAAAACAAATTTATGTCTTTAACTGACTTTGGCCAAAAAAATAATCTAAAATACAGAGAACCCAAAAGAGCAGACTCTAAGACTGAAAGGTTTAGCACATCAGAAAGACTTCACTATTCTATGAGTGAACTGCAAAATCACAGGTAGTATATGCAAACGGGAAGAGCTGAGCACAATATAAAGCCTGCATTTTACAAGGAGTGAGTAGAAAGGTCCAATAGGTCTGTGTGGCACTCTGACAGAGCACGCTGAGTGCGGATACCCACAAGGGGGCAGAGTTCCAGGTTCCAGTCATGTACACTGTAATTTGAACAAGAAAGTTTCTTCAGATGGAAAGACCGACTCTCAAGTATGTCGCACCAAAAATACACGACTGAGCAAAAATCTCCTATTGAACATTACTGTGAAGAGTATTAATACAGAGCAACTTTTTGACATAGAAGGGTTTTTGTTAAGACTTTAAAGTCAGATTTGTACCACAGTTTTTCACATGCAGCTGCTAGATCAGTTTGGAATACAACTTGGTAGAGGTTGGATACATGTCTAATCCAGTTCCTCAAATGCTACACTGTTAACTAAAAGATGGTGGGATATCCTCAACCATGCACTAGGATATATGTTGGATAGAGCATGTCGCCATGAACCGCTGATTATCGACTGCTACGCTCTCAAATGAATGTTGCTTCATAGAAGTTCAGTTAATAAGGGAATGTATTTTATGGTTTTTTTTTTAAAGACACATACTCTATACCTGAAAGGCTAGTGTTAGCATAACTGTAGTTAAAATGGAAAGTTTACATTGGCTCCTAAAAGATAACTAATGTGTTAGTTAAAGGTCTACAATTAATTTAGATAAGAGTTAAGTGGGTAAAAAGTGTATTTGTTTATTGAGTATATTGATGTCTTCTGTAATCAGGTAGTAATTACATGGAAATGATATTTCACATTAATCATAACAATGCTGCAGCTTTCTGCTACAACTGAAGGCATCATTATAGTTCCCTTTCCAAATAAAAATCAAAGCACTTATTTACCAGGTAGCAAAGGTATACTGCACTTCAAGTGACCCTAAGGAAGACCTTTAAGAACCTCCTGGTTCTCACAGTCATTATATGCCAAGGCAGTAGGAGCTGCTCAGCGGGACAGAGAGATGAACTGATTCATTGTCCTAAACTAATTTTTCTCAAGAGTATGTGTGTGTGATGCTAAGGTTTAAACTTCATTTTAGGATTTAGGACACTTCACGCACCTTCAGTCCGGTTTTTCAATTGCATTAGGAAAGGAAAGCACGATTCCACACCAAAGCTCTGGGAACATCTGCTTCAAACATTCAAGGTTTATTCCTAAAAGCTTTTAGAGAGGTGGGTGCCAAAGAAGGTGATGAGTAGCAAAGGCAGAGAGATTTATACTAGAATACTAATTTAATTGCATCGAAACCAAGAAATCAGTAAATATTGCAACCCACCAAAGGGGAATATTATCTGACTGAAGTGTCAAGCATTTCTGTAAAGATTAAATACATTTAGAAATGATATCTAAAATTTAGATACTAACACAGGTGTACACTTTTAAAAGTCTTGATCTTTTAAATACAAATGTAATTAGTTCATTGGTAAAAATGAAATGTAGGTATTTAGTCTGATGGCAGGCGGAGGTATAATGTGTGTGTGTGTGTGTGTGTGTGCACACTGTTGTCCAAAGCTTGAAAAACCTTGGGACGATAAGAAATACAGTTCAATGCCAAAAGCAGTTCACTTAGTTAACTCTGGACTGGTTTCTATATTTGGCAAATTTTATTTTAAAAGCAGGATCTCTTGATGAGATAAGAAATAGAGAATATTCTTTCTTCTCATGTGCTTTATGGCAGGAATGTAGGTGTTCTTTCTCTTGAACTCCCAGGCCACCCTCTCTGGAAACTCCTCACTGAATTATTCAGAAGGGAATTCACAGCCAGGTGGGAGTTTCAGAACTGAAAATCCATCAGGAAGGCTCCACTTCCACTGGGGGTTAAAAAATAGAAAGCACCAAATGTTCCTTGACAAGAGTACTTTGCTGTTGGTACGTCATTTTCTTCCACTGGCATAAACTAGTTCGATTTTGGGATACTTGACACTGTGTCAGTGGCACTGGCTTAGATCTTCTGGTTGAAGGGTTATGAATTTTCATAGGAATTAAAGTTCTTCAGGGAAGGGGCTTTTAAGACATCAAAACTCAGTTCTTTTTGTTTCTCTAATCTCATTCTGATTTTCACTTTACAACAATATATGTCAATGTCCTCCTGAAAAGCTCATCTGAAATACCCTATCTAGGCCTTTTATTATCTCCACGTATAATGTGGTCTTTAAAATTTCATGGCCTAGTGTATATTATAAAACATGCTGTACATGAATTAAAAAAAATTTTTTTGCACCCAAATAAATTTGTATTTTAATTCCATTTTCCTAAGAACTTTTTGAAGTCCCTACTAAGTGTGGGGCGGGAGCTATGAAGGAGGAAGAAAAGGTTTCCTGGTTTTACACACTGCTTTATATTAGATTATAAAGGTGAGCTTGATAGTTCTATCAATTCTGACCATATTCCGGCCCAGGTTATAGAAATTCGATAATGTGATGCCAAAAGGCAACTGCTGCAGACACCTCTGAGTTTATGTTTCCTGCTTCTTTCTTTCCCTCTGCTTTAATTTCTGTGATTTTGAAGCTGGTTGCTTCATTAACATCTAACACAACATTAATAATTCTTTTGTCTTCACTAAGCTAAGGCTTCCCTTGCAGGGTGCCAAAGCGGAAATTTACTACCAATTAGTGGCTCTTAAACTAAGAAGGTGAGAAATGACCTGAATATGCCTGAAACATCCCACATGCTTTCTCCTGCAATTTTCATCTGTTACGTTCCTTAGTAATGTGTGTGACCTAGTTCCCTGACTGGAAGGCTTTTATTCTCCAGAAATATCTTCAAATGGATGGAGGTTTTCCTACCAGAACATGGGCCCAGTAAACTTAAACCCAACACTTTCACAGGATGCATCTCTATGTTAAGAGGGAAAAAAAAAAATTCTTTAACATAACAATCACAACAAAAAGGGAGAAATTCCATCTAATAAAGCTATGCTTTGAAATATGCCAAATGCTATCTTCTGCCATCTTAAAATCCTAGCGGTATGAAGGCCAGTAGTTGGTATAGTGGTTAAGGTGCTAGACTCCCACTTAGTTGACCACAGTTCAAGTCCCGGACCCAGTGACTTGAAACATGCTGGGTGTATGTGTGCGTGCCCAAAATCTTGAAAAGAGAGTGGAGGAGAAGGGATTACAGAGGGGTCATCCCCCCCTGGAGGGTGGTTTCTCACTTTCTCTGTCTTTCTCTGTCTCTCTGGCGAATGCACACACCCTATAGCAAAAATCTGTCCCTCCGCACCAAAAAAAAAAAGTCCTAGCTGGACAGTGACACACATGTCTAGTTTCCTCCAAAGCTCAGCACAGCTGGTAGGATTTGTTGCTTGTTTTTATTCATATATGTTTTTTAGGAAATCTACGATAATAATTCTGGCTGTCCTAATAGCATTTTCTCTCTCTCCCTCCTCTCTCTCTCTCTCTCAAATTGCTATGGATCTGTAAGTTGAAGTTACAGAGAGTGTTTTCTAGTGACATCTAACACAACATTAACATTCTTTTGTGTTTACTAATCCAAGGATTCCCTTGTAGAGTGTTTAGAAACTAACCATATTTAGAGACTTACATAGTGGGGATATGCTTTAGAGCTAAGAACACCTGGATTTGAAAAAGATTAGAGATGAGTGTTTTTTCCCTCAACTTGGGACCCATTGTTAGTTTGTTTAAATTGTTTCTGATTAGGTAAAATAACTTAGCTAAGATTTGAGCAGAAGGTATTGATGGAGATAATATAGTCTATGAGAAGAGGAGCCCAAAAAAGCCTTGACATAATGATCTTTATGTTTTATTTTTCTCTGTTGATTCATTTATGCTACCAGCATGCTGCATAGATTTCAAAAAATCATTCCTTTGCAAGAATTAGATGGTGATAGTTCTGGAAAGTGATGGTAGTGTGTGTGTTACGTGGAGCAAGTCACTAAGGAAACGGGGGAGCTCAGGCCTTGGACTTCTATAGCTACGCATATCCTTCTAGGTTAAGATGCTTGTTGTATAACTGCCTTTCAATAGGTATCTCTTGATCTGTTCAATGTTCTTAACTATTTAGAATTGAGTATAATTAATGGAAAGAATAATCTTGGGGTTGGGTATTTGCTTATTTAAATTAAGATCACTATTTAAATCTACTTACAGTCAAGTTAATATTAATGGCTTGGGAAACTTTTAAGGGCTTTAAAAATAATATTTCAGTTTCTTCATAGAGTCAATTGTCTCCTTGGTTATTAATGACAGTGAAAAACAGACACATTTCCTGTGAACTGACCAGACCCATGAGCTTCTCTAATCATGAGCAAAATCTCCACTTGGTTTTCAGTTAAGGATAAAGCAATGAAGTCTCGTGATAACTCCTCCTGTTCACACACACACGCACACACCCACACACACAAACTATTCCTTGATCATTATTCCTACAAGTGAATAGCATAATTTGAATCCGTGGCACAAGAGACAGTTGTAGTGAAATTATAGTCTGAGGTCTTAGCAGTAGCTTAACTGAGAAGAAATTTAAAACAAACAGAGCCTAGAAGACAAATAAATAACCAGTCACATGCAAGTACCAGAGGTTTATAGATAGATAGTCCTTGCAAATTTAAGATCACATATTTGCCACATATTAACACAGGAAATCTCCCAAGAACTGAATGCATATATGAGCCATTGACATCAAAGGCTTCCTTCAGATAATTATTAGGCAGTATAAATGAAGGCTTATAGACCATTTATGAATGCTGTTTGTTGGCAACCGTAGCCCCCTGGAGCTGCCTGTGTGCGTGGGGACATTAACAGCCACAGTTGGGCTGTGGTGGAGGAGGGGTTTCCTTGAGTCTTGTATTCTGCTTTGCGGCAGTGATGGCCGGATCTGTCTCCAAACTCTCTGACATTTTGTCACAGATGATATCCACAAGGCGTTCAAATGTCTGCTTGACATTAATGTTGTCCTTGGCACTTGTTTCAAAAAATTCAAACCCTGGAAGAAACACAAAGACACAGTGTGGTCATTTCATGTTTCTGAAATAAAATGGAACTTGATTATGTTTTTGAACTGTGACAGGAAGGTAGTGGGGCAGCAGTGCACGATGGGTTTGGCTTTCGTGCGAGATAAGAGATGGCCATGAAGTGCCATTGAAGCAAACGTTGCCGTCTTGCTACCCATTAACTTTGAGCAAGAGTTATAAAGTGGCATAGGTGATCTTTATGTTTTATTTTCCTCTGTTGATTCATTTATGCTACCAGCATGGCTGCATAGATTTCAAAAAATCATTCCTTTGCAAGAATTAGCAATGGTGACACCAAGACTCCATAAGGTAGTGGTCTTTGCCATCTCCTAGCTCACCATGCACAGCCTCCTGCAATTTTATCTTGGCATTCTATTCTTTTCCACTCCCAGATTCTACCACGATTATTTGTTTTAATTTCCATTATCAACTTGATTCTTAGAATATTTGTGTATGTATTTTACCATACAGGGGATTACTAAGCTCTAACATTTGCCTTGTTGGTCCTACCTTTGCCCAGGGATGAGTCTGACAGTGGGCTTCCACTAAATTTTCATTGTCTAAAAGGACACAAGGTGGCACTAAAGAGTCATTGGATTTATGTTATGTCTGCTTCAACTGCAGGGAAATGAGGAAATTTTTGAGTGGTGTTAGTCTAACAACCCGCGGCGCTCTGTATATCTCTACACCTATCTACCGGGTGCTGATTTTTCTAAAGCTTCTGTAATCTATTTGCAGTAAAATTTTTACCACCATCTGGGAAAAGACACTTGATAAATTTCAAATGAACTGCTGGAATTTCAAGAAAGTACAAATACAGGGACAGTTTCACACTTTCATCATCCGTGGGTGTGTCAATATACCTGGGCAGAAGCAGCCTTACTATGCTGCTCTGTACACAATCTCATCACTCTATTGTTTGCATTCACATTCCACTGGCTGAGCTTGCCAGTCAGTTGCCATGACAACCTCCCCACCAGGCCAGCCAGAGATTGCTCTGGTCCATTCAGGGGATGTTGATTTAGGATGTGCTGGGCTGAACACAGAAAGGCTTTTCTAATCCATTCTGAATTTTACACCCTATAAATCCTCTGGTTACATCTGGCCCTATCTCACAGGAGCCACATGGCTTCAGGATGATTAAATCATAGGATTTTCATCCCACCTCCTGGGACCAAAGGAGAAAGAATGGACTACCATTTTGCCTCCCTGTCAAAATGCCTCAGATAACTCATAAATACATACTTTCTTAAGTAGTATTGAAGAATAGATAACTAAAAGCTATTCTTACAAGTTAAAATTCCTAATTTGGTTAATATACTATTTGGTCAGATAACTACATCCAAGCTTGAATTTTACTAGCTATTCCATTGTTAAAATCCATGTGAATAATTGCAGGATTCAGGATGAAAGAACATCAATAGTGCTATGTTCTAGGAAATAGAGGTGTATATTTCAAACTGTTTGTGACTTGTGTTTCTCTTTCGAGTTGTCTGTTTGGATACTGCTTATTTAGCTGTTCTACAGTTTGAATTTCTTGACCTATAGACGAGGCCATTGTGGGGTTAAGAGAGCTCCTTGCTTTACAGTCCATGGGGTAAAGTCATTCACCTTCAAGCAATTTGATCAATTTGGGAGAGGGCAAGTATGGCTCTAAGCAAGATCCTTGTTGCTAGAACATCAGAACTATTTGCATTTTTGTGGAAATTTCCCCAGTAGCAGTGGGAGGACTTTTTATGTCATGAGGTACCAAGAACCCACTGAAGAAGTCAAGATTCCTTGATGAGATTTTGGAACAGATCCCAGAATTTGTTACAAAGATTTAATTTCCAAGTTCAATCTCTCATCTCTTCTGCTAACATTTTTTTTACTTCTTAATGTGAGTTGGGAAGGCACTGAACTTGAAGGGTATTTATCATAAAAGATGTAACTATTGTGAAAAGATGATGATTCACACAAGCCTTTGTCACACGGGATTCCTTAAATTTGGGTTTTGAAAACCCCTGGGACTTGATGACAGTAAAATGACCCTAAAGCCCAAAAGCCAGAATGCTCTCAGCTTCTTGACCTTAATCTAGAACCCTAAGGATATATGGCTATTAAGAAAAACTGTCCCAGAAATATTGCCACAGCACCCATTTGTCCAGCATGATAGAGAAAGACCATGGTGTGGCAAGAGGGATTACAATCTGTAAAGACCATGGTGTGGCAAGAGGGATGGATGATCACTCAAGATGAGAGATCAAAGTCTACTAGCAACATGTACTAGTGTTGATGGAAAATAACCAACTCTGTAAAAATAATAATTAATGCAGTTTATTTCTTTTTTTATCATTTAAAAAATTATTTTTTAACTGGCACAACATAATTGTACATATTTATGGAGTACGGTGTGATTTTATTCATTATTATTATTATTATTTATACATTCAATATCTATATATCATTTAGATTGTAAAGAGATTTTGCCCATCATGATCTATACCTCAGTCCAGCCCAGATGAGAATACTATACACATCCTCATCAGCAGATAATAAACCATGTCTTTGTCCCACAAATGACTTACCTCTATTTTTTCCCCCAAATTTTCTTTCCTACTCTCTTCCCCTCCCACACTCTCCTTCTGCTTTGTCTCTCATGTCCATAACACTTTGCAATGTTTTCTATGTCCTCCAGTCTTTTTCTGGAGAGGTTTTTGCTATAGGGCGCGTGCGCTCGCCAGACAGAGAGAGACATAGAGACAGAAAGAGAGAAATCACCCCCCAGGGGGGATGGACACGCTGCAATCCCTTCTCCTCCATTCTCCTCTCAGGATCTTGGGCACGCATGCACACGTGCCTGGCGCGAGTTTTAAGCCACCGGGTTCGGGACGCGAACTGCGGTCGACTACGTGGGAGTCCAGCGATATAGCCATTATGCTAACTGCTGGTCCCTGTCCTCCAGTCTTTTAGTTAATGCAGTTTATTTCTAGACAGAATGCGTGAACTAGACCAGAGAGAAGGCAAACCATGCCTTTGTATTGGGGTGATCAGGTACAGGAGTTCCTTTTATTTGATCTTGAGAGACAGAGTTTGGAATTTAGTGAAAAGTTTTTCCACTGGTCTGACTCAAAAAGGTGAGACATGTGGAAGTGGGGTTGAGGAGGTGGCTTGCAGGTTATAGGTGGGTTTTACAGTTTTAGGGTGGTGATTGGAAAAGGAAGGTTGCTGTGATCAGAAAGGACTGCACTTAAACAGTGACAAAGAGGCTTAATAGACATCACAAAGATACCCCAATATTATGCCAGGGTTAGGATGTAGGAAGAATCCTGTTACCAAAGGGTCAAAATGGTCGGTTAACATTGATGAGCATGACTCCCTCTAAACCCTCTGGAAAAGATTTTGGAAAAATAGGAAAAAGCAGTCAGACTTCTGTCCACACTAGGTTAGAGATCATGAGCAAATGACTTTTTAAATCTTCAGTTTCCTTATTTATAACATTCACTTTACTTAGCTCACAGTTTATATCAAGACTTGAATGAGAAAGTGTAAGTAGAAGTGCCAGGCAAACTGGAAAATGCTATGAGAACAATAGTAATAACAAATGAACATTGATGGATTATTAAGTATTAGGTACTATTCAAAGGACTTTTTACATTTTTAACTCATTTTATCCATGAATAGGTGTCATTATTTTCTCTAATTTACTTTTTTTTTTTGAGAGTTTTTTTGGGAGTTTTTTTTTTTTTTTTTTTTGCTATAGGGCACATACGCTCGTCAGAAAGAGAGAGACGGAGAGACAGAAAGCAAGAAATCACCCCCTGGGGTGAAGGATGGCCACACCGCAATCCCTTCTCCTCCATTCTCCTCTCGGGATCTTGGGCATGTATGCACACATGCCTGGCCTGAGTTTAAGCTACTGGGTCCGGGACTTGAACCGTGGTCGACTACATGGGAGTTCAGCAACATAGCCATTACGGTAACTGCTGGTCCCTTCTCAAATTTACTTACAAGGAAATGGAGGCATGGGGCTAGTAGGTGGCATAGTGGTTAAGGTGCTGGACTCCCTCAGGGCCTATGGCCTAAATAAAGAAACAAAAACCGTGAAAAAAAAAAAAAAGAAAAGAAAAGAAAGAAAAAAAGGAAATGGAGACACAAAATGGCAGAGTAATTTGCTCGAATATTTTTTTGTATTTCCTTGCTCAGCTACTAAATGGTAAAATTGGAATTTAAACCGTTAATCTGCACATGTTACTGCTTCCCCAGATTCCCTGAAGAAGTAAGACACTATTCCGCTCTAGTTGAATTTTAAGTTCTATTTTACTAATCATGATATATACCATAAGTGTTCATCAATTTAAATAATTAGAAAATAGGGCCAGCTCATGGTGTGGTAGTTAAGGTGGCTAGTTGCCACACAACTGACTACACAGTTCAAGTCCTGGACCCAGTAGTTTGAGAAACATGTGTACGTGTGTGTCCAAAGTCCCAAAAGGAGAAATGGAGGAAAAGGGATTGTGGTGTGACCATCCTTCATGGGGGAATAATTTCTCACTTTCTTTCTTTCTCCCTCTTTTCCTCTCTAGCAAGTGCACATACCCTCTAGCAAATAAGAAAATAAAGTAATTGCCTAGATTTAACTCTATTGATAAGCTAAATGAAATGATATTTCTTAATGACTCCAAAGGTGGTCTTTTATCTCATGTTGCTTAAGATTTATCAAAATGGCCATCATGACAGCTGCATCTCTATATGGAATTATAAATATATGGTTTTGGAAATAAAACTGCCTCTCATTGACCAGATAGGCTGAACCCTCTTGTCCTAAGTTTGTCACAAAATGAGATATTCAGGATCCAAATAAAAATTAGTAGTATTTTAACATTTAGTTGCTCACATGCAGGAAAAATCAGAGATTACTGTGTAATCCATGATTTTCTATCTAGGTGAATAAATATCTTCATTCAATCACCTCTATGAGGCTACTCATCTTCACAGCTATGTGTGCCCATAGCTATTTAAAGCTCAGAGCCTAAGTCATATCAACAAACTCAGTCACTATATCCTTTATTATTCCACTTACTGGATTTTATGGGTCTTACCTTCCAGTATCTCTGTATTTTAACCTCAACTATCAGAACATAAGCTTGCTCTCAGAAATCTGTAACCTTCCATTCATACTAACATCAGTGAGAAGCCAGAACTTCAGTCAATGCTTCAGAAACAGAGTACTATGAAAGTTAGAAAATCAATTCCAATTTACTAGATAGAAAAGTGTGGTACAACAAGATCACACGAGTAGCCCAAGGTCACACAGCAAGCTTCCTGTGAAGTCAGACAAAGATCTCCTGATAGATAGGTTACCCATTTAGCTTCCAGCTTTGGACCTTCAGATTGCATCATTAGTATTAATCATTTCAGCATACATATGTATCTTCATCAGCAAATCAGTAACTATTTTCAATCAACCATTCACTATGATCTTTTTTCTCTTTCTTCCTTTACCAGAATCTAATTTATCTCCAGAAGAGACAGAACTGTTCTGAGTGTCCGGCATGCCTGATACTAAAAGAATCACTCTTGCCCTTTCAGAAGCCATTACAGGCCTGACTGAAAACTAATCTATATGTGAGCTCTGGGTTCAGGTTCACTTGGTGTGAGAAACTAGATAGAAGCTTGTAAAGATTCTGTTTGGAAAAAGGGGTTAGCTCTGCTGGGGAAAGAAGGGAAGAAGCACAAAGCCAAGCTTTCTTCATGATGTGTATATTACCGAAGGAGTGAGCAGAGCAGAGAGAGGTAATGCAAACTAGATTTCACTCTAGTGCCTGAGGAATATAATCCTACATCTTGACTTCATAGGATTGGCAGTCTACCAGCATTAGAATCACCAGAAGTATGAGGCCAGCAGATGGCGTAGCACTTATGTCACTGGACTCCCATATGGAAAACCACGGTTCAAGTCCTGAATCTGGTGGTTTCAAACTCACACCTGGCACATGTGCATGTGTGCCCAAGATCCCAGGAGAACAGAAGAGAAGGGATTGTGGTGTGGCTATTCCTCCCGGGGGGTGATTTCTTGTTTTCTGTCTCTCTAGCTCTCTGTCTCTCTCTGACAAGTGCACATGCCTTATGGCAAAAATTCTCTAAAAATAAAAAGAAAAAAGAATCACCAGAATTGCTTAAAGCTTCTAAACTCCAGTAAAGGTTAAGATTCTACATCCATGTTCATGATAGCATTATGCACCATAGTCAAAAGGTAGAACCAACCCAAGTACCCACTGACAAACAAAATATAGTATATACTGAACCAGCAAGCAGATGGCATAATGGTTACATCACTGGACTCCTACGTGGCTGACTGCAGTTCAAATCCTGGACCCAGAGGCTTGAAACTCATGCCGGGGGCATGTGCATGTGTTTCCAAAATCCCAAGAGGAGAATGAAGGAGAAGGGATTATGGCATGGCCATCCCCCCTGCTGGGGGGAATTTCTCACTTTCTGTCTCCGTCTCTCTTCCTCCAGTGCGTACAAGTGCCCTATAGCAAAAATCTCTCTGATAAATAAATAAATATGCTATATACATATTTTTTAGTCTGCTCTTCTGTCATTAATAACTGAATACCACACTGGATAATCTATAAAGGATAGGAGTTTATTTAGTTCACAGTTTGGAGGTTCAAGGTCAAGGGCCCACATCTAAAGAGGATCTTTTTGTTGGTGGTGATTCTGTAGAACCTAAACAGGACATCATGTGGTGAGACTGAACAAGAGCAGAACGCACACGTGTTCAAGTGTTTTCTCTTCCCATAAAGCTATCAGGAGTCTATCACGGGGGCCTAACCCTGATGACCTTATCCAGTTCCAATTAGTTTCCAAAGTTTCGCCTTTTAACATAATTGGATTAAGTCTCCATCTCTTAACGCTGTTAAAATGGCTCACCCAATTACAACACATGAATTTCTGGGGACACAGTCAAAACATAGCAACACACACGGGATATTATTCAACCTGAAAGGGCAGGAAATTTTGACAAATGCCACAGTACGGAAGAACCTTGAGGACATTATGCTAAGAGAAATAAGCCAGTTATAAAAAGACAAATAGGTATGGTTCCACTTAGAGTAGGTATTTAAAGTAGGTATTCAGAGACAGAAAGTAGAACAGAGGTTGCCAGAGGCAATGGGAAAGGGGAAAAAGGGAAGTTGTTGTTTAATGGGTATAGAGATTCAGTTTTTCTAGGGAAAAAACTGAGTTTTGGAGATCAACTGCATAGCAGTGAAAGTACTTAATATTACCAAACTTTATACTTAAGAATGCTTTTAAAGGCAAATTTTGTGTAGCGTATATTTTAATCACAATTAAAAAAAAATTCCTTAACATCATTTAGGAATTTAAAATTATTCAACCTCTTTAGAAAATAGTCTGACAGATCTTCAAATGGTTAAACAGAATTACCATATGACCCAGTAATTTCAATCCCAGATACATACCCAAGAGAAATGAACACATACGTCTACACAAAACCTTGTGCACAAATGTTATAGCAACATCAGTCATAATGGCCAAGAGTAGAAACGGTCTAAATGGCTGCCGGTTGATGAATAGATAATTAAAACTATATATTGTTATATCCATATAATAGTATATTTTTTGCCATAAAAAGTAATGAAGCACTGATACATGCTACAACATGAGTCAACCTTAGTAAATAGTATTCTAAGTGAAAGAAGCCAGGCATAAAAGACCACATATTACATGATTCCATTGATATGAAATGTCCAGAATAGATCAATCTATAGAGACAGAGAGTATATTAGTAGTTACCTTAGAGTTGGATAGAAAGTGAGGGGGAAGGGGAGTGAATGTTAATTGGAATGGGATTTCTTTCTGGACTGATGAAAACATTTCAAAATTGGCTGAAAAAATATTTCAAAATTGACTGTTGTGGAAGTTGCCCAGCTCTGAGAACATAATAAAACCATTGACTAGGTACACGTTAAATGGGTGAATTGTATGTAAGTGACTTTTATCTGAACAAAGCTGTCATTATATAAATTTTTAAAAAGAATCATTATCCTAAATGACTGAGACTATATGTTGCCTTTAGAGATCTCTCCAGAAGGAAACTCCATGGCTTACTAAGGAAACCATTGCAGTGACTGACAAATCATCTGTCAGAAAATGTCTTCCCCTGCCCACCAACCCTGCACAGAGGTGTTTAAATCCAGCCCTTCTGGCTCTGTCCCTGGTGGAGATGAATGAGGAGCTGCTTCTCTGGGGGGGGATTCTTAGCACATTGGTGCGTGAGAAGCTCATGAGCCCCACATGCTTGGCTCTTAGCATGGGCTTCACTTGCTGGTGCTATTCTCTCTACGTTGTTCCCCGAAGGTTCTAAGTGCATAGGAAGCTTCAGAGAAGTCTGGCACCTTTTCAGACTGATACCAGCAAGGCAGCTAGTAGGGTCTTTAGGCCAAAAGTGTGCTGCTCGCTGAGGTGGCAGGTTCCAAGCTGTCACTCTGGTGCTCAAAGAGTACTGAAATATCACAACACGCCATGGAGGCTTGGTTCCACTTGTGACTGCACCACGTCAATGGTGACAGTTACAGTTCCAAGCAGAGCATTTAGCCACCTTCTCAGCCCCTTTCTCCAGTGCCTTAAAACAATCTTATGGGCAATATTTAATTCATTGCCACACCTCAATAGCTATGTCATTATAGGGAAGTGATATTCGTTTCCCTAAGATGCTCTGTGGAACTTTTGCTCTCTTTTTACAAGAAACTCTTAAACACAATTTGGGGCATTCTAATCTTTTTTCTTTTTCCTTGTTTAGTTTACTTATTTTATTCATTATAGAGAGGGGTGTATATGAACAAGATGAGAGAGAGAGAGAGAGAGCGAGAGAAGCACCCTTGACAGGGTCTTGTCATATGATCCCCTTTCCTCAGCCCTCCAGCTCATTAGGATCTTGGGCACACATGAACACACCTGGAAGGCTTTTGAGTCAACCCAGGGATTCAAACCCACAGTTGTCCTTGTGGCTTCCATCATTGCAGTTCAGTTTGCCATCGACTGCACCACCAGGCTGGCTAGGGAAACGTTCTAATCTTTAAAAAAAACTTCACTTTGCAAGAAAAATCGCAATTCCTATTTTTTTTTTTTTTTTTTGTAGAGGGAAAGTAGCTACTAAAAGTGCAGTAAATCATTTTCATCTCTAATAGTTGCAATTCCAATGTCTTGTCTTTCCTTTCCGGTGAAACTGTATGACCCAGAGCTGCAAGGAAAGGTTATGCTGCCGCCAGGAGGGTGACATTTGGGCCAGAAGTAGGGATTGCTGAGCAGCCAAACTGTTATATTTACTTGTCCCATGCTGGGCTTCAGCCCAGAGACAGACTTCAAGTAAAAGAGTAGGTGAGGCTTTTGACCCACTTGCCTGAACAAGGGCCAAAAAGCAGACCAAAGCTGCAGGGAAGGAAGAATAGGAGCTTAGCCAAAGGCTACTGTTCCTAAAAAGAAAAAAAAAAAAAAAGTCAAGAATTTCAGGCCTTAATCCTTATCTTTAGCCAGGCCTGACCAGATGGTAGCTTTCTCCTTGCTTTCACTAGGATTCTGAAATTATTCAAGGGTCATTTTATGTCCTTGACATCTGCTGGTCTATGAAGAGGTTTTCTCCTTGCCTTTACCTTTGAGACATGATCTTAACCCTCCTCATATCTGGGCAAAGCTCAGGTTGAGCCCTGAAGAGAAAGATGTCTGAGCTTACCACTGTCAAGGCTGCGTGACACGGCTGTCACTCAGCTGCGTAACAGATAAGTGCTGTAGCCTGCCTTTTGCTTCCCCCTATACTGACTCCCCCTGTAGTCCCAGACCTGTGTTCACACCCCAGGGTCTCTACCTCTGTCAAGCTTGCCCTCTCCCCTTGTGGTGAATGGACTCAACGCAGGTCCCATTGCAGCTTTGCCCATGCAAGTCTCCTCTTGAAGCATCTCCACATCCTCTTCTCTCTCCCTATCCAACATAGCTTCGAAGATAGAGTTCGCTGTGTGTTACATCTGGTGCCCAGGCTGCTGGAAATTTAACCTTCAGCCAACCTTTCAAAAATCTGGATTTCTGTTACATAAAAATGTAGATTTTCCCCTTATCTTTAAAGATTGGCATGCTCGGTGGGCCTGCGAGGTTGTACCCTGGCATCCGTGGCTGGCACACTTCACATGACCATGCTTTCTCCCACTGGCCACAGCCTTGATCTCCTGGAGTGACATGAAGTTCATGTTCCAACCGTCAGTTCCTTTTTCACTCACACTTGTGTCTGTTGGCGCTCACATCTCTACTAACAGAGAAAGCCTCCTTGTTTTAAGAGAAAGGAGAAAGTCTTCCTTTACTTCAATGGAAAATTTTTCTATGTATTTAATCTGCAGGCAGATGAAATCTTACACCTGGCTGCTTTATTCATTTAATTATTTGCATCACCTGCCAGTCCCCTGTAGATATTTGACTTTGAAGGCTTACAGACCTCACTGAGGCCCACTTAGGTAGAAGGGCTTGCCTGAGGACTCTAGTCCTCATTGAGAATTACCTTCTTTCAATTATTTTTTCCAGCACGTATTTGGAACTAGGGTGCTGTTTGGCACTAAGTGTAAAATCCATATAACTAAAATCCACTGTGTTCGCCATTTTAAACTGTACAATTCAGTGGCTTTTAGTACACTCATGATGTTACACAACTGACAACAGCCACTGCTCTATAATTTTAGAACATCTTTATCATCCCCCAAAAATACTCTCTTCAGAAAGCAGTCACTCCTCACCCCCGCCCGTGCCCCATTCTAGGTATATTTTGCCCCCTAATTATATTATATATCTTGTAAGGGCTTCTCCTTATCCCTCAAAATATTTTATGCAGTTTCCGGTGCGAGCAGGTGTCCAGCAGATGTTGGTTACTTAAAGGATTGATTGTTGTTGATTAGCTGGTATTAGCAGGGATGGGAATAGAGAAATGGAAGGAAAATCACTTTTTCCTTTGTTCCTAGTTATGAAGCGACTAAACCTCTGAGCAATATTGTCAACCATGTGATTTTTAGATGGAGTTTACCAAGCAAGGAGTTCCACGTAATAACATTCCAGCTTTGCCCTGTGGGAAATTTATGATATAAAACTAATTCAACCAGCTCTAGTCACCCAAGAGGAAAGACATATTATTGAAAAATTTGAAAAAAATGTGAGGTTGTTACACATCAACACCTGAACTAACAACTATTAAAGTGTTAAGTTGAGGTTCTGTCAGATTTGTTTTAATAAAGACATAAGAATCATTTATGATTGGAAGAGTGGTTGTTTATATGCGAATAGGTGGGAAGTGTTTTAAGAGTTTGTTCTCTGAAATAGGTTAAATATCCATTTTGAAACTTATGTTCAATATGAATAACATTTCATATCATTTCCAATAAAAAAAGGAGAAATTTTCAGTCCAGTCTACTTATGAATTGCCAAGAAAACAACCTTGGTCCAGCCAGTTCTGTGGTGGTTAAGGCAGCTGGATTCCAAATAGCCAACTGTGCAGTTCATGTCCCAGACCCGATGGCTTGGAAAACATGCCAGGTGCATGTGCATGTATGTCCAAAATCCCAGGAGGAGAAGGGATTGAGGAGGGTGTGGCTATCTGCCTAGGAGGTGATTTCTCTTGCCCTCTCTCTCTTTCTGTCTCTCTCCAGAGAGCCTATAAGCCCTATAGCAAAAAACAAAAACAATAACAAACAAAATAGCTCATTAACTTATGTTTGTATAGGATTTTCTGTTTATAAGAGTAATTATACGCATTATCAATTAGCAGATTATTTTTGCTGTGAGGAATGCATATGAAACAAAACAATGTAATACACTTGTAGTACATTTTCAATTAGCAGGGCCCAGACCAATGACATTTCATTGTGATATCCAAGGATTTGGAATCTTAAATGTAACATTTATTGAGCACATACTATATGCAGATAGTATGTAACATGTTTTGAATTTATTTCCTAATCCTGAGACCAATTGTATGACATTTTTGCATAGAAAAATACATCATGACTTTCCTGATGACCTAATACCTTTCCAATGCTCATTTTACAGCTGTGAAAAGTGGTTGAGTCACACATTTTTAAAGCCAGAACAAGCACTAAAGTTGACTCTAAAGCCCACACTGATAACCTCTTAACATCCTTTATTGTTCACCTTCTTATATCCTGCCAGTGCCCCACTCCAACAACATCGAATAATAGCTGCTTGCTTCAAGAAATGTTCATGAGGATTCTTACCCATCCTGAGGAATTGTTTTCTTGTTTACCAGTCCTTAAACTCATGAAATTCTCCTCAAATTTTAAATCTAGAGTATCTCTTAAATTTCCAACTTGGAGAATAAGATCTCTCCTTTAGCTTTCTTCTGATGAATTGTAAAATTTACAAAGTGAGATTATCAGAAGAGAATGAAGCTGGTCTACATAAAGTCATGACAAAGGGAGAGTCATGGATAAAAAGTATGAGAGGGCTTTAAAAAGTTCATGGAAAATGGAATTAAAATAAAGTATGAGTTTATTTTGGTGCAAAAAAGGGAAATTCATGCAGTATTTATTTATTTGTTTTTTAGAGACTTTTGCCATAGGGTGTATGTACTCGATGGAGAGACAGAGACAGAGAAACAGAAAGTGAGAAGTCACCCATCTCACCAGGGAGGATAAGCAGGCTGCAAAGCCTTCTCCTCCATTCTCCTCTCAGGATTTTGGCCACACGTACACACATGTGCCAGGCCTGAGTTTCAAGACACCAGGTCCAGGACTCAAATTGCAGTTGCCACATGGGAGTCCAGTGCCTTAACCACTA
Source organism: Tupaia belangeri chinensis (assembly GCF_000334495.1). Classification (NCBI taxonomy): domain Eukaryota; kingdom Metazoa; phylum Chordata; class Mammalia; order Scandentia; family Tupaiidae; genus Tupaia; species Tupaia belangeri. The sequence goes on along the minus strand of NW_006204037.1, from coordinate 862,580 downwards.
CGCCATCTGCTGGTCCCTCCATGCATAGTTTTTCTTTTTTTTTCTTATGTGTTTTCTGTGAACTTTTTGAAGACCTCTTGTATTTACTGCTCTATGTGGTCAAGGGGAGAGGAGAGGCTGCCTGTACTGAGCTGTGTCAGAATGTGAATTTTTGTTGTCTGCCTATATCCATCAGGAAAAGGAAGCACTGTCTTCTCTCAGTTGTATTCCCTTAATGCCACAGGCCTGGCACATAGTAAAGACTCAATAGAAGAGATAAATGACAAGGGTTCCCTTGTCTTTAATGTAGAGCCACAAAGAAATTTCATAAAATTTATTGCCTTCCCTAAGGGTTTTTTTTTTTCCTATTGTAAAAAGGTTGATTTGACAGAAATATTATCAACTATGTGACATGTACATTTCTCAGGCAAATAATAAAAGACATTTTAATTAGGAATCAGTCCCTTATGAATTTGGTTAATGTGAATTGTTCCCCCAATGCTCTCAGCCCTGAATTTTACTCTGAAAAAAGAAAATAACACTAACAAGTGTGCAAAGCTTATGAGCAGACCTGAACCTCTGCATCTGGTCCTTGATTTTACCTCTTCCAATCCTAAACACTTGGTATATTAAACTCTATGTAGATGCTACAGTTTATATTTCTAATAAATGACTTAAATTTTGGTTAATAACATTGATATTAGCACAATTTTATTGCTTTTAAAAACCAAATTTAAAAAATGAAACCAGCAGTTTATACAAATCTCTGTTATGTGGAACTAGATTAATTTGTAAACATTGCTTAAAGTGAGTTTACAAGTTTATGTGAATGGGAAGAGGGCATGACTTGGAAGATCATCCAACGAGAAGGAGCAAAGGTGGGGTTCTGAGCCAACACTGGATAAGAAAAATGAGAGATGGACAAGTTTATGCTATGAGGCAGGAGACATGAAATGTGAGGCAGATTAGCAGATATGTTTTGACCCAGCAGTGGTAGGAGGACAATGAGAATTTGAGATTCTTTAGCAAGAAGAGGATTTTGTATAAGTGTGGCCCTTAGAATCACTGGACTCATGGGAATTGGGAACTGGTAGAACTCTGGATTACTAAGAAGGAGTAAAGGTAAGACTACCTCCTGAGGGGAGTTTACTAAAGAAAGCAATAAGTAAAATAGGGATTTGCCAGGGTCTTGAGAATTCATTCATAAGGAATGTGAACATTCTGAAACATGAGTGGAAGTTGAGAAGGAGGGCAGCCTGCGGAACCTCTCAAAGAGGAACTCGAGCGCCACTCGGAAGTGCTACATGGGTGGGGTTTCATGAGCTGGATGACCATAACATTTGTCATCCAGATTGAGTCACTTTCGAAATTGAAAAGAGTGTCATTAATACTTACACTGGGAGATGAGTATAAAGTGGGATTGTCCTGAGAAAACAGATGCATGATCACCTTACTCATAAGGAGCACTTTCTACAGAGAGAACCTCAGCTGCGAATTGAGAGAGCAGAGATCCATAAGTTTATGAAATAAAAACCAAGAGCTAGTAGGACTTGGAGAGCTCAAAGGATTTGAGGATTAGGAGGAATTGGGAGCCCAGACTTTTTTAACCCAATGATAAAACCACACCTAAGTCAACCTAAACACATAAAATGCCCTGTTAGTTCATTTTATATATACTGAGAATATTTAGCCAACTGCAACAGCCAGAGGAAATAATGGTAGTGGCTGCTCCTCCACAGAGAGCTGCGTGCAGATAGGTACTTGCAGCATTTAAATAGCATTGCTGGTATTCCATGCTGATCCTAGAAGTTGGCAACCCCCATTCTTTCATAAACACTACAAATAAGACTTAAATAAATTTTTCAAAGCTGCTGAAGGACAGAGTCAATGCACATTTGGAGCAGGTGGTTTGGGTTTTAGAAACAGGCTCGGGGCAATGTTATCCTCATTAGAGTTTTTGGCTCCTTAACCTGGCTTTATTACAAAATTATTTTTGCAGGGCAAGGGGCGGGGGACAATTAACACACTAAAGGAAAAAAACCCACCATCCCTTCATTAAAATGGGATGGATGGAAGCAACATGATGGGTCTGAGCTCAAGAGGAAAGCTTTCAAATGGCCAAGGTAGGAGTGAGTGTGCCCACCCACAGGGCTGTTCGTGCTTCTCTGGCTCTGGTATCCTGGCTAGCTAAGTGGTCCTTGGCAAGCTGAGCTGACACCCTAATGACATGCTGAAGCCTATGAAATAAGATCAGCCATAAAAATGTGTGCACTACCAAACCATTAAATCAGTGGTGGTCTTTTGCTAAAAAGGATAGCAATAAAATGCAAAGAGCAATGATGGCCAGTTCTTGTGATTTGCTTTACTTTTTCTTAATTTCCTGTGTTATATAAACAGGCACTTAATGGAGGCAACCCTTACAAACCTAATCAAATTGCATAGAGAAGAAAATGGCAGCTCCTAGCACTATGCAATACACAAAGTTCTCTTCTTACTGAAGAAGCTCCAAACTCCCATTGTCCTCCTACCATTGATGAATCAAAGCTTATGAAAGCATTTGAACAACAGTTTACTGTCATCTGTAAAAACCTGGGTTTCAGAGTTCCAGTGCATAGGCTTACAGCTTCGTCTTTGAGCCCATTTGCTAAATCTCATCCCTTCATGCTACGGCTGTCCATCAGGTGTTTCTATTCTCTCGACTCCCCACACTCTGCCTCTTTAAGGGTTTCTTGCCTCTGCATATTCATATGCTGATTTTACTCGCCAGTTCTCCTTCCATGATGACTTTAAAAATAAAATTATTATTTAATTTTATTTATTATTATTATTATTTAATTTGAAATAGGGCACATGTGCTCCAATAAGAGAGAAAGGGAGAGAGAGAGAGAGAGAGAGAAAGTAAGCCACTAGGTCTGAGACTTGAACCATGGTTGGTCATGTGGGAGTCCAACATCTAAATCAATATGCCTCCTTCTGGCCTCATGATGACTTCAGTTAGACACTTGGGGTCATCTTGTATGCTTTCCTCAGCCTCTAGGAGGCAGACATTTACCAAGTGTTAGTAGTGTTTTCAATAGTGCGGAAGTCTCTTTCCTCATTTGTATCCCCTCTGCCCCTGCAATAGTTAGGCGTGTGGTCCTCACCTTTAATGCAATTGAGGGATATATGGTGCAGGGCAAAATCAGGAGTTCTCAATTCTGGCTGTCCATTAGGATCACTGGAGGATCTAAAAACACTCATGTCTGCACCCTAGTTTCAGAGATTCTGTTTTGCGTTGTGTGTGTGTGTGTAATGGGATCCTGGAACATACATTGTTTTTGAGATTTTTGCCATAGGGCATGTGAACTCACTGGAGAGACAGAGAGAGACAGAGAGACAGAAAGTGAGAATTTTTTTTGTTGTTGTTGGAGAGGTTTTTGCTATAGGGCACGTGCACTCACCAGACAGACAGAGAGAGACATAGAGACAGAAAGCGAGAAATCACCAGCCAGAGGGGATGGTATTGCCGCAATCCCTTCTCCTCCAATTCCTTCTCCTCCATTCTCCTCTCGGGATCTTGGGCACACAGGCACATGCACCTGGTGTGAGTTTTAAGCCACCGGGTCCGGGACGCGAACCGCAGTCGACTATGTGGGAGTCCAGCAACATAGCCATTACACTAACTGCTGGTTCCCCAGAAAGTGAGAAATTACCCCTGGGAGGAATGGTCACACCACAATCATTTTTCCTCTGTTATCCTCTTGGATCTTGGGCACGCACACACATTTGCCCAGCGTGAGGTTTAAGCCACCAGGTCCTGGACTCCAACCACAGTCAACTATGTGGAAGTCCACCAATGTAATTATGCCATCTGCTGGTCCCCTGGACATAATTTTTTAAATGCACCCTAGAGGGCTAGCTAGGTGGTGGCACAGTGGTAACACAGCTAGACCAACATGGGAAAGGTCAAGGTCAGAGTCCTAGAACCTTCCTGAACGTGACAGGCACATGCAAGTATACTTGTGAGTCTGGCCAACTGAGATTAGAGGTAGACGGTGATGTGAGGACCCTGTTGGGGGTGCTTGTCTCTCTGTCTTATGAAATAAATAAGTAAACTTAAAAAATAAAGTGCTTCTTGTCTGGTTCTAACGTATAGCCAGCATTGAAAAAAAACCCTGATTGAGTCTTGCCTTGTCTCATCCAATTACATTAGTTTCCTGCTCAATTTTATGTTTATTGCCCTTCCCTACTGGGTCATCCACTAACCAGTAGTCTCCAAACAATTTTGATGATATAGCATTTACACGTTTGTTCATTTTTTTTAAAAGAGCAACACAACTCTAATATATGAGTATTTATTTTATAAAGTACATAATGCACTATTGGAATAATACATTATAAAACATACCCAATAACTACCAAACAAATTGGAGTTACATATTTTAATGTTTTCTTCCTATACACAGGTTGATCTTAAAAACATTCTAATTTTGGGAACATTTCCAAGATAATTGATAGAAAATGAAATCTGGAGCCTGCAGACGGTGAAATGGTTATGTTGCTGGACTCCCTTGTAGTTGACCGAGGTTTGAGTCCCAGACCCAGAAGCTTAAAACTCATACCAGGCATGAGTGCATACAAATCCAAGATCCTGAGAGGAGAATGGAGGGGAAGGGATTGTGGCATGGCCATCTTCCCTGGGCGGTGATTCGCTAGTGAGTGCACACTCCCTACAGCAAAAACCTCTCTTAAAAAAAGAAGAAAGGAAGAAAGTGAGATCTGACCTTGTCCGATTTAAAACCAGCACATGTTCTTTGGCATGTGTAACACAAAGCCCTAGTTCTACAACCCTACAAACAAGGCTGTCTATAAAATGTTAACTTTTCCAGACTCAGGTCTCTCCAGAGTGCCATTTGTCCTGCCTGGTGGGACAATCACTCATTTGCCTGCCTATTAAAATTCTATGTATATTTCAGGACTTGGTGCAATCATCTCCTTAACATGATCATTCTTAGAGCCTCCAGATGAGAGATTGTTTTTAATCTTACAAAATCCTCTCACACTGAGTCCAGCTTTTCTGTGGCATTTCTACACTGTCTTTTAAGTCCTTGTTTATGTATCCCTTACTAGACTAGAGTCTTCTTGCGGGCAGGTGGTAGTAATTTGGTCTTATTGTCTCTTTACTGCAATGCCTGGCCGATATTGGGTGCTCAATAATATCGAATGAATTAATTTATTAGTAAAAATATTACCAAATAAATAAAATATTGTAAGGTGTTGATGAATTTATTTTGAAGCATACCTTTTTTTTTTTGAGAGAGAGGTTTTTGCTATATGGTGCATGCACTCATCAGAGAGACAGAAAGTAAGGGATTGCTCCCCCAGGGAGGTTGGCCACTGCAATCCCTTCTCCTCCATTCTGCTTTTGGGATTTTGCACACACATGTACACGCGCCCATCATGAGTTTAAGCTGCCAGGTCCAGGACTCTAACCACAGTCAACTATGTAGGAATCCAGTGACGTAACCATTACACCATGTACGGGTCCCAAAGTATATCTTCTGTTGCCCAAAAAAGAATAAACGCCTAGGATGACCCCAGTGCAGTACAGGAAGAGAATCTTTAGCTCATTATTTTAGCTGGATGAATTATTTTGCAATTTGAGTAGTTTTCTAAATTCTCATTGGACCTACTAATCACGCTCTGTTGTAGAACCTCTCCTCTGCTGATCTACCAAAAGCCTTCCTAAAGATGTGTGTGCTCATTGACCACATGGGCACCAGATGAGGGTACAAGGAAGACTCAGCATCAAGCCCTTGGGAATAGCAGGGCCGCCTGGGGCAGAGCAGCATCAGCCCAGCCATGAAGGGTCGCACCAGGCACAGCTTGCTCTGCTGTTCTCTAGGCTAATCTGCTGCTTGCTTTTTGTTTTTCTACATCAGTGGCTCAAGGTCATGTCTACATTGGAATAATACATTGGAATAACCTGAGGCTTTAAAAAATATTGTTGTCTGGGTCCCATCTGAGAGATTCAAATTTAATTGGTGGGGGTTTTTGGTCACTAGGGTTTTTAAACACTTTCCAGGCTGTGAAAATGTGCAGCCAACCGATCTTCCTTCAAGAGTTGCTTCCCTGCCTCTGCCTTGGTCTCGCTTGGTTTACATTTTCTAAGAAGTGACGTCCCCTCAATGTTCGGAGGCCTTGCTGATACTCCTGACCTCTGTGCTGTTCTCAGTCTCAGAGCAGCGTGATGTGGTGCCCTCGATACAACAAAGTAAATAAAACAGCATACTCTGCAATACCTTGATTTTTAGTTATTTAGAAGAAAATGTCCTTAAGTAGTCCTCATTATAGGTTCCCTAACATTGTGCTCTGAACATTCTGAGAAATTGCTGTGTAATTTAGTGGTAACTACCTTAGTGTCATTTTTAAGCTCTGTAAAGGGGAGGCACTGAGAATTTCCAGAGATGTCTTACACAGCACAGAATGTGGGGCCAAGTTTTCTAGTTTATTAGTTAGAGAAATTCCAGAAATCTGGGCACATTTATGTATTTGAGCAAGATTGCATTTCAGAGAATTTATCTTTAATAAGGATCTGATCATTTCCTGGCATCTTCTGCTGGATTGTGAATCCCCGGAAGATGGTGAGGGCCAAAAACAAGTTTAAATAGGTTTACCAGCTACATATGCCCTAATTTCTTCCTGGATTTCAAGATAGAAAACTCAGTTCCTTTCAAACCTGTTCTTTAACTCAAGGTTCTGTCAAGGGTATGATGACTAAAGTAGAGTTTAGTGGTCAGAGAAAGTATGATGCGGCTATTGTAATTTTTCTCCGTGAAAAATTTACAAAAAGAATCTGCTTGGGGCCAGATGGTGGCACGGCAATGTAATGCAATGCTGTGAGAGGAAATCTCACATAGTAAAGTTCATGGTTCAAGTCCTGATTCCTCCCTGAATATGCTGAGCACATACTTGCCCATGATCTGGGGCTGGATAAAGTCTAGTGGTGGATCGTGAAATTGAGACCCTGTTTGAGGTGCTATCTCTCTTTCTTTCTATATCCTCTTTGTCTCACTTGTGGCAGAAATTTTAAAAAATAAACTAGGAAAAAGGAGCAATAAAGAGATAATCTGGTTACTTAGGGTTAGACTAAATAGATCCGAATGCTCAGAATTCTCATGACCATGTGATTGTCCATGGCAGTTATTGCCTCTCTCCCTCTTCTCCTGGGTAGCAATGAAATGCAATGATGGTTTACACTGAAAGATCCATGGAAGAAATTAGAGAACTCCAGAGTCAGAGTTTCCAAATCATGCACTCTAGCGTCACTCAGGCTCACCAGGAAACAGAAGCATGGTCACTAAAACCCAAGGAGGCAGACCTCCCTAGCTGGGTTATAATGATAGTCTGTCCACATCAGTCATTTTGTGTCCAAGAGCAGTACCAAGCACATGTGGCAGCAAGGCCAATATGCCCAAACTCTTAACCTTGATGGGCTAGAAATATCCCACAGAAAATGAACTTCTTCTGTGAGCCATGGTGGACCTACCTATTTTGATTCAGCTAGATCTTTTGGGAAGTAATTATATATCCTGCCTGTACCACCTTTTACCTCCAGAGAGAAGTGGTTCCATTACTAGATTCTTTGCAATAGGAAAGAGTATTCTTTTTCATTTTTGTTAAATTTATCTCTCTCTACTTTTGGATACTTCCCTTGGTTAATTAATTCTCTTAATTAACTTAATATTTATCAGATTAATGTGTTTCAGAGTTCATAGATACATACCATGTCTTTTATTAGTCTTCGTATTCCTAAAACAGAAGCAACTACCCATCATAGAACTCTATGCTCCTCTTTCATCCATCAGGTCACATTTCTATTGATGTTTTCTACTCCAGTTTAACTTGTGTATTCATGATATGGGAATGCATTTCTGATATACAGACCATACTTCAGGCTCCACCATAAGGATGACTCTCCAATATCATTGTACATGATTAATAAATGTTTGTCAGGTGAATAATCAGAACAACAAAAAAAGGCATTAAATGGAAAAGGAAGTGGGCAAATTGTACGTCTTGAAAAGATGGCAAAATGTGAGAATATTTTCTGGTTCCCCCAAATCCTCACGGGGTCTCTGATGAACAAGGGAGAAGACGACAGAGGATGAATCTAGAATTTAAGAATACATCCATATACTACTATGACAATTGCCTAGAGAATAATAGGGAATAATATATCTTATTTGCTTTAGGAAAAATGGTAGCACAAGGTAAAAACACTTAAAAACTGACCCTTTACAAAGTATTAATAAAAATAATCACTTCTCTTTAGAAGCAATTTAAATTTTCTGCAGTCTTTGTTTCTGTGGCTGTATTTTTAGAACACTTCAGAGTTTCTGCATTTCCTTCCCTTTCAGAACTTATAAACATGGCTCAATTATTCTTTCACCTGTGATTTCAAAGCAATACAAATATCTTCCCGTCCTTGGCTTTTTTCCCTTTCTTCTTATTCCCAGTTAAGTTATTTTTATATTAGAAAAATGTGTATCTTTACTAAGACCTCCTATTGTTTTTCTCACTTAATCTTTAATAGTTTTACAATTCAAACTTAATGAGATTGTATACATAAATGATTACTATATTATAAATTGGAGACAAAATTAAAAACAATTCTCATTTTCATTATAGGTACATGTATATATAGTAAATGATAAACACGCATAGAAGAATAATATCAGGTATAGGATCATGTTCAGGTCTGTCAGCCATTCCCTAGCCTGTCCAAACACACTTCACCAGTAAAAGCCAGTGTTTTAAAAATTTAGTGTGTATAAACCTCAGAAGGACGTTTACTAAAAATGAAAGTTCCTGGCCTTCAACTTTAAGAACTCTGATGCAGCAGGTCTGAGATGGGGTTGATTAATGTGCAGTTTGAAAAAGAACCCCAGTTGATTCAGCTACGGATTGTTAGAGGACCACCCTAAACTGGAAATACTGAATATGCACAGCGGGCAGGCAGATATGGGTGCCTGAAGCACAAGCTTGAGTTCAAGACTGGGGCATGATTTGATAGGCAGTAGTCTGTGGGCAACGTTAAAACTTATGTGGATGGGAATATCCAAGGGAAAGTATAAAAAGAGAGAGGAGTGATGGACCAAAGATAGAAGGAAGAAAGAGAAGTCTACCAAAAAAAAAAAAAAAAAAAAGCCAAACAAGAAAACAAATAAAATTTTAAAAATCCCTTCAACCCCCCCCCCAAAAAAAAAACCAACCCCAAAACAAACAAGCAAAAACACATGGCTAGAGAGGGAGGGAGAAAATAGAATCATCTTGCCAGGGAAATCAAGGTGGCAGAGTTCAACCAGGAGTGGGGATTAACTGGGCCAAATGAAAGAAAATGTCCCAAAATATGCTCATTGGGGACCAGCAGATGGTATAATGGTTATGTCGGTGGACTCCACACAGTTGACTGTGGTTTGAGTTGTGGACTAGGTGGCTTAAAACTCATGCTGGATGCATGTGTATGCTTGCCCAAAATCTTGAGAGGAAAATTGTAAAGGAATTATGGTGTGGGCATCTCCTCTGGGGGTTGATTTCTCAGTTTCTTTCTCTCTGTCTCTCTGACAAGCGCACAGAACCTATAGCAAAAATCTTAAAAAAACCCCCACAAAACAAAAACAAAACAAAACAACAAAAGCTCATTGTCTGGGCAGACTACCTCAGGCATTATCATGTTTGTTCCTAGACAGTAGGGTTATTTGTCATTGCACAGCCAGTACCTGACATATTGTAAATACTTCATAAATTTTTGGTGATATACACTAGATTGCCAAGACTTTTCATAGAAGTCAACTATTATGTTCCATCAAGCACTCTTATTAGGATGACCACATGTTATATGGATATATCCATCCACAATGAAGAATTAATTGTAACCAGATTACAATTAATTAATTAAAGCAGTTATTTTGAGTCATCTGCCAAGATGTGGTAATGACCTTTAAAAAGTACTGCCTAGGCCTTCAGAAGGTTCCACATGGCTCCAGTGAACTAGGTATTGCAGGGCACATGAGAAATGAAGACTTTCTACTGATAATTCAGACTCCAGCAAACAAGCTAGCGGTAGGGAGCCCCCTCTCCCACCCCTAGCCTTCTATCTGTTTCTGTATCTCTGTCTGTGTCTCTCCCTGCTTCTGCCTCCCTTTTTTTAATTTTTTGTAATTTTTCCTTTTTACATTTCTTTAAAGGCAAAGTTTCTCTCTTACTCTCAGCTCCAGCTTTTATCTTGTTAATTATCGCTCTGGTCCTCCACCCAGGCAGAAGAGGCCAGGCCTTCAGAAGAAGGTTCCACATGGCTCCAGCAAACTAGGTGCGCGCCGTGCGGTTTTTTATTTTGTTATTTATTATTAAAAAAACAGGGAAAACATTAATTACAATTTTTTTCTTTTTTGTTGCTGTTTCTCTCTCTCTTTTTCATTTCCCTTTTTCTTGTCTCTCCACTCTCCAAATATCCATCTAATCTGTTTTTAGAAGGATCTAAGAGCACAGTAGCTAAACATCCAAATACTAATAGGGTTAAAATATTCCTCAATATCTACTGAATCTGCTGCACCAGCAATCACAACAGAATGGCAAAGATATTCTAGATCACCTCTGTCTGCTTGCTCCTGAACATTCAGACTGAACTTTTTAGTAAGAAATACACCATCCATCAGATGACAAAAAAATCACTGCCAGATCACAAGAAATATGGGAAAACAAGAAAATACCTCTCCTCCAAGGGATAAGAGTACCTCTTCTTCATCCAAAAGCAGTTCGGTGAAAATCATGGAAATGTCTGATAAGGAATTTAGAGCAGTCATAATGTCGAAGCTAACAGAGATGGAAGAGAAGAGAGATAATGAACTGCTAAAGAGAAAGGAGAAAGAAGTTGATGAGTTC
>NW_006204037.1:825656-850286 GCF_000334495.1 Tupaia belangeri chinensis | reverse complement strand
AGGAGAATGGAGGAGAAGGGATTGCGGCGTGACCATCCCCCCTGGGGGGTGATTTCTCGCTTTCTGTCTCTATGTCTCTCTCTGTCTGTCTGGCGAGCGCACGCGCTCTACAGTGAAAATCTCTCTCAAAAAAAAATTTAGATTAATTAAGGTCTTTAGTAATTCAATAAAATGTGGAGGGGAAACAGTATAGAAAGCAAACATAGATACCAGAATCTATGTGGGAGGAGAGTGGGAGATGGCAGAGGGTAAGAGATAGGGAATCAAGGATAGGGGGGGAAAAAAGCAAAACATACAGAAAACAAGAAATGGAAAATTATTTGCTTACAATAACATGTTTGTTGATGTGCTTGATTGAGACAAAAACATAAATAAATAAAATAAAAAATAAATAAATAAAATAAAAAAGAAATAAAAGTACTGCCTAACCTTCGTGTATATGTGATGGTATTCTGGAAAATGGAATTCTACCAGGAATTTTAAAAATAAAGCAAAGACCTTTAAAATCTCCAAAAATTTTTTTTTCTCATACAAAAGATCTCTCATGATCATTTGTAGAAGTGTGTGTAGTCACAGGGAGAACAAAACACTATAAAGGAGGTAAATGATTCTCCAAGAATGCACATGTGTTGGTTACTATGACAACAGCTGGTTTTTATTGAATAGACAGCAAGAAATCAATGAGAAACCATTGGAAGAACTCACACAGGAACATAAACCATTTTTACCACACAATTTCAGAAACTTTTCCACACTTGTGTACTGAATGAAGAGGGTTTTTGTGTATGCCACAATGTATGAAAAGTCACCCTCTTGATGTATTTCTATTATACTAATGTCCTCTACCATAACCCAATCTTCTCAACATCCAAGTAATTTACTGGAGTGCTGAAAAATTTAGGCAGTCACCTGGCTGTTTTGTCTCAATGACATCGATTCCTGGCTCTTTTTTAAAAAATATTTTTTAAAAAAATTTAACTAAATGGTTTGTAGCTAGCCTATTCTGATGTATCATTTTATTCCATGTGTCATATACCTAGCTAGTCCAGAAAGTGTTAGAAAGGAAGTATCTCAGGATGTCACCTGCCAGCATGCTCTCTCTCAGGTTTCCTTTTCCTCTTTCTTTGGGGATCTATTTTTCTCCATTCCTAGCTTCCTGAAGTATAAAGGTTCTAAGGAAAGATTGTTATGCTTTTCAGATTCTTCTTAAATTACTGTGAAATGGAGAGAATGAGGGGAGGTCCTACGACAGAGAAGCTAAAGATCCAGTGAGATCAGACATTGGCTCTGTGACTTCTTCATAGGTCACAGAGATGGTTTGGTAGGAGGGCTTTTGTGGTCATGCAGTGATAACTTTTAATCTAACAAGCTCATTAATTTCAGAGGAAATGGTCAAACTGTCCAAGTGGACTGTGCATAGTTCAGTTGCGAGATTACCAAGGGACAGAGTGACCCATTGAGAGAGTCTCTGCTTCTCCAAGCTGTCTTGCACATTACCAATGGATTGACTCTAGAATACCCGATTCACAACAGTGTTTCTAAAATTGTAGATTGAGACTCATTACTGGGGCTGAAAATCAATCTGGTGAGTTGAGACCATCATTGAAAAACATAAGAAGAAGGTCAACAGATTGCATGGAGATTAAGGCACTAGACCCCCTATGACCAACTCTGTGGTTTGAGTACTGGACATGGTGGCTTGAAAGTCATAACAGGTGCACATCTGCATGTGCCCAAGATCCTGAAAAGAGAACAGGGGAGAGAGGATTGTGGCATGGCCATCATGATTTCTCTTTTCCTGCTCTCTCTCTCTGTCTCTGGTGAGTAGATGTATCCAATACTAAAGCAACAACAACAACAACAACAACAACAAAAAACTAAGAAAAGAAGAAAGAGAGAGCAAGAGGAGAGAGAGAGACTCATATAAAAAATAGAGTAAATCTCACCTAGTAAGTGTAAAATGTGTTCTGTGAGACTTTTGTTTCATTTCTTTCTCTATATAAATGTATATAATGGGTGCTAGATTGAATATATTTCTTACTTCAAGTCCTGGTCAAAAAATTGGAAAGTCAGATTCTTCACTGCTAAGAACTCCTCAATGTTTTTTACGGTCTACAGAAAACCAACCAACCAAAGAACTCGAGCTCTTTCACTTCTAGGTCTGGAATTGACCCCCAAATCTATGCCTTACTTCCTCAACTTTACACTAGATTCTTTTCTCCTCACTGTCTTCTCCACTTCTGCTCATCCCAGTGTCTGTACTTTACCATGCCCTTTACTCAGAATGCTTCCTCTCCCCCATAGTTTTAAATTCTTCCCTTCTCCTGGGACCATCAAGCCCAATCTAGTCATTTTACACATGTGATTTCCATTTCCCCTCATTATTTACCTCTTTCCAGTTCTGCTCATTTTCATTCATTACGTCTCTGGGTATCTTCTCTATTTTTCTCATTACTCTATATCTGTATCCTTTCCCCCTTTGCTTCCATCCCTTCTGGCAGTGTTTTCTCTCTCCCTGGGTCTACCTTCTTGTTCCATTGTTTCCCTCTTGTTATCTTCCTTCTAGTTCATCATCATCTTTTCATTGAATTGTTTTGGTTGTCTAGTTATTTCTGCTTTTTTTGGGTGGATAATAGGTTTTAAATTTTTTTTAAATTATTCATTTAATTTCACTTATTCATTCATTTATTTTAATTTGACCAGAGAGAGAGATAGGGAAAGTGAGAAAGCAAACCACCAGGTCCGGGACTTGAACCACAGTTGGCCATGTGGGAGTGTCCAGTGCCCCAACCACCATACCACCTGCTGGTCCCAATAATACGTGTTTTATGTTCCCTCATGATGTCTGGTCAATGGAGGTCCTATACTAGGTGCTCAGTAAAAATGTTTTGAATCTAACAATTGTCAATCCCTCCTTTGCATGGAAACTACCCAACTCATTTCAGTATTTTTCATTTTAGATACAATGCTTTGTGTTTGAAATTATTCTGCCATTTCTACAGCTCTCAAAACCTATTCTCTCTTTTGATTTTATCTACAAAGATTCAGTTAAGTAGGAATATGATACTTGTTCTTGAGAAAGGAGAAGATTGAGTCTCAAAGAGGTTTGTAATAATAACTTGGCTTATCAGTGATGATCTTGGAACCAAACTAGGACATGACCTATTCTGTGCCATTACCTTCCTCTAATGGAAACTAAAGACAATAATAATTGCACAATGAATAGTGTTCACTCAACACAAAATATTGTGTATGGAGGAAGAAAACAAACAAACAAAAACAAAGAAACAGTAGGCATGGAATAAAAAATTGAATACCTGTGATTGAATGTAATTATGCTTGAATTCTATTGATGACACAGGAAATGGGAGAAAATGTGCTGACTGCTTACTGAGGATGCATTGCTTTCCATGGGTAGGTTGACTAACTTTTCTTTAACTCCACTCTGACAATAGCTGGGACTCTGCAATGTTACAAAATAATGATCAAGTTCTCTTTCTCATTAGTTTGTTAATTTGTTCCTTACCAAGCTGTTCTCCTAAATGTTGGCCTCTCTCGGTTGAGATGACCCGTTCATCTTCCATGTCACACTTGTTCCCAACCAGGATAACCTGGGCATTATCCCAAGAGTAGGTTTTTATTTGAGTTGACCTAAAAGAAAAAGAGCAAGCACAAAATGATCAGAGGAAAGCAGAACAATGTAAAATGAGGGAGAAGAAATTTATACCACAGATGATAATAACAGCAAAAATGAAGTCTAAATGCCTGACATTTAGAATTAATTAGTTTTGTGCAATTTCACCTTTCAGATACTCATGAGGGATTGCATGAGTCAAAAATTAAGAGAACAGCAGTGAATTGCCAAGAAATATTTTGCGTTGGATGACATTAATAATACTGCTATTGCTTCTTCCCTTCTCTCTTCTACTCCCACCTTACATAATACCTTTACAGCTAGGGTGGCCAACCATCCCAGTTTATGTAAGACTTCCACTCTTAGCAGAAGTCTCATGTCCTAAAACCCCCCTCAGTTCCAGAAAAGCCAAGATGATTGGCCACCCCATTTATAGCCCTTCATATGAAATGTTATTTTCCTTTATCACTATAACAACTTAAAGAGCTATGGTAATTGGCATTAGGAAATTTGGGGATAATAATAATTTTTAAAAGGAATTATAAGAACGAATATACTCATGCTTTACACTTTTAAGAGAAAAATGCCAGGTTGATTTACATCAACTTAAAATACAATGGGCTGATGTTTTAAGTTACTATAAACAGGATATCCATCTAGAATTCAGAACAAGCCTCCAGTATGAACCATAGTCAACTTTTGATTTTGAAACTTACGTAATAATTATAACAGTTAATGTTTACAGGTATTATTCTACATGCTTTACATATTTAATCCTTCTAATATCTCAAGGAGGGCTATTGCTGTCACCGTTTTACAGCTGAGGAAAATGAAGCATAGAGAGGCTAAATAATTTGCCCCAAATCACTCAGGTAGTAAAGTGGCAAATCTGGAAATCACACTCCAGCAGTAAGATGATACTTTTCCATATCGCTCATTAAAAGTTTGAGGAGTGAAGTTCTAGTGCAGCTATTGTCATCCAGACAGGAAACTGAGAGGAAGCCATCTTCTTTCATCTTCCTTTTATATTGGCCACATACTTATTTGAGAACAACAGTCTGAGACAGATGGAAAAGACACATTGCCCAGTGGGTGGTCTGGAGAGAGTTACTGAAGTGCTGAAAAGCTTAACAAATGAAGGGATAGATTTGTAAAGTGTCTGAGAGAGAAGATTGGGAATGGTCTTACTAACAATTGTCAAATCCTTGAAGATTATTAAATAGAAAATAGCGACAAGCTGTTCTCAACTTGAAGAGAGAATAAAAGGCAAGTAGCTTTAAACTGCAGCAAGAGAGTTTTCAATGAGATGTGATCACTGTATCTCTCTCTTGAGAAGAAAGGAGATCTAAGAAGCAGATAAGGCATTATTTCAGAGTAGTCCCCTGAACCAGGTATAAATTTTCAAACGAGATTAAATTACCTGGATTCCACCTGGACATTAGAGAGGTACAGCATATTTTACCAGAAAAACTTGGGAAATATGACCGTTTTATTTTGAAGCTTCAATAAACAATATAATTCTTCAGATTTGACATACATCTATGAACTGAAAAAATATAAACAGATACTTTAAACTCTACGCCTTTTCCTCATCACATCCTGTATATGTATGGAGTACATAAAAATGACAGATTTATACTACAGTAAGGCATAAAAATATTCCATGCCTGAATACACTTTAAATCTCAAATACAATTTTTTTTAAAATAAATAAAGTCCTAAGTTTTATTTCAAGACTCAAATCTAGTTGAATTTCCCTAGGTAATTTTCTTTTTCTTTTTTTTTTTTTTGGAGAGGTTTTCACTACAGGGCGTGTACGCTCGCCAGACAGACAGAGAGAGGCAGAGAGACAGAAAGCGAGAAATCACCCCCTAGGGGGGAGGGTCACGCCGCAATCCCTTCTCCTCCAATCTCTTCTTGGGATCTTGGGCACACACGCACACACGCCCGGCGTGAGTTTTAAGCCACTGGGTCCGGGATGCAAACCGCGGTCAACTATGTGGGAGTTCAGCGACATAGCCATTACGCTAACTGCTGGTTCTCTCCCTAGGTAATTTTCTAGGGAAATTTCTCTAGGTAATTTTAAAAAGGATCCCTCTGCTGCTAGTTCTTGTAATCCAAGGGCCAACTTGTGCTTGAAAAGGCCTTATGTTAGTAGAGAAAGATAAAATCCTGATATCATCGGTAGAAGTCAAATACCCAGAATGAGATTAGGGATGCAAGATTTGCATGAGCATGGCTGTTGGGTATGGAGAGTTGGGGCATGGATATAAATGACACAGCGTCCTGAGTTTCCTGAGGACAAATACTTACCTGAGGAAATGTAACACTCTTCTAATCTGGGCCAACTCATCCTACTACAGTCAGTTTATAAAAACCCACGATGTGTCTTTGCAAAGCTCGGAAAGGTTCATAACTCAGCTCCCACAATTTGATTTGTATCTGTTAACCAAGATAATGAAATATTTGCTGAGACCATTAAACAGGTCTGAGTATCTCAGTTTTGCTGAAATAAACCATGAAGTTTTAGGCTGTTGCAATAATTGCATATTTATGCATATGCAACGTTCCCTTTTTCCTAATAATATATAAAAACATATGAAAAGAAGAACATAGGGACTAGCCAATGGCTTGGTGTCTAAGGCAGCTGAATCCCACATGGCTGACTGCATGATTTGAGATCCTGACCAGTGGCTTGAGAAATACACCCATTTGCATGTATGAGAGCCCCAAATCTCAATAAGGAGGGAGAAGTGGAGAAGGGATTACTGCGTGACCATCCCTCATGGGGGTTGCTTTCTCACTTTTCCTCTCTTTCCGTCTTCTCACCAGTGAATTCACATGCCCTCTGGCAAAATTTTTTAAAGAAAAAAAAATAAGAACATACTTTTTGTTGTTGTTGTTAGCCATAGCTATGTCAGAACTATCTTTTCATTTGTTCTCGTGTAGGAAATCTTTTAATGTAAACTCCTCAAATATACGTAGTTGCCATGAAAATAGTGTAAAATGAATATTTTCTACAATTACCAGGAAATTTTAAGGAGTCATTATCTTAAAAGTTTAGAAAGACAGAGGCCAGTTTTCTTTTTAATGAAGCACAGATTGTGGTCAGGGTCATTTGTGTTGAGGTGAACCAAAAATCAATTTGCTGGGTTGATAATTTTATGACTAAAATAAAAGTTGCACATGCTCAGTATTTTGCTTTGATTAAGACTAGTTTGGATTTCTTGATGCTATTTTCCATCAACAGAGCAGGGAAGGTAGCTTTAGACACAGACCACCACCAGCCAGAGGGGATCGAACAATGCTGACACGATTCATGAATTACCCACATTGTGGAACCTAAGATGCCATAAATTAGAAGAACAAAAAGCAAATTAAATGATGTCATAATACTTTAACAATAGTCCTGCTTGATATATTCTTATCACTCCAACTTCTCATTGCTTTGAAAAAAATTTTACTATATTTTGAAGGATTTAGCAATATGATTTTTGGCCTTTAGTTGCTTTGCATAGTGTATGGTGCATAATCATCTCATGCCTATCCCAATGATAAAAGTTACTGTACTTTATCTGCTTTGAGTATCTTCCTTCTTAGGTCTTGTAGAGCACTAGATTATTGCTTTGCAAGAAAATATAAAATAGTGGCCCCAAATCAGTATGCATGTCACTAATATCAAATGCACACCCCCCCTCCCACATACACAATAACTTTCTCCTCGTGCACCAACAACTGAGTAATTCAACTGAAGTTATGACAGTACAAGCAGCTGTGACCAGGTTAGTGCATGTACAAACAACAAAATGCGTGCTCAGCAAAGCTGCACAGTGACTATGATATACCGTTAATGATAAGACACATCCCAATGTCAGAGATATTAAAATATAGGGAACCAGCAGTTAGCGTAATGGCTATGTTGCTGAACTCCCACGTAGTCGACTGTGGTTCGCGTCCCAGACCTGGTGGCTTAAAACCCACGCCGGGCACATGTGCGTGCATGCCCAAGATCCCGAGAGGAGAATGGAAGAGAAGGGATTGTGGCGTGGCCATCCCCTCTGTGGGGTGATTTCTCACTTTCTGTCTCTCTGTCTCTCTCTGTCTGTCTGGCGAGCGCACACGCCCTCTAGCAAAAACCTTTCCAAAAAAATATATATATATATATAAAAAGTATATCTTAGATTTTGTTAGATATTGTGATATTGTGTTAGAGCTTAGATATTGTGTTCTTGGTATTTCTTTTATTTTAAAGATCTAGGTTGAAATAATAGCTCAAAGTATTCCATTGACTCTGGAAAATTTGGAGGTGAGAAAGTATATATGCCCTAGGAGTTGAGAAAGACCCAGAGTTGGGCACATTTCATTGTTCATGTACATTGTAATATGAATTAAAGTCTCTGAAATACAGCAAATAAAAATGAACTTTTTTTGGGGGGGCAGAGGGTGCAGTCACCAGAGAGAGATAGAAGGAAAGTAAGAAATCAATTGCCATGGGGAGTGGTCACTCCGCCATCCCTTGTCCTCCATTTCCCCTTCCTGTTAGGATTCTGGGCACACATATACACACACCCAGCATGTTTATTAAGCCACTGGGTACAGGACTCAAATGGTGTAGTTGGGAACATGGGATCCAGTTGCCTTAACCACCCCGTCACAGGTTGACCTGAATCACAATCTAGCCAGTTCTAGAAAAAATTTTTTCTCTTTTTTTTTTTGAAGATTTATTTATTTAATTTTATTCACCATCAATTTTTTTTTTCCAATTTGATACAGACACTCACTAAAGAAAGAGAGAGAGAGAAAATGAGAAAGCAAGCTGCCATGTGGGAGTCCAGTGCCCCAATCATCATGCCATCTGTTGGCCCTAAGAAAAATTCCTAACAATAAGTGAATATGGAGAGGTCATTTTAAATTCTTTTTTGTTGTTGTTAAGGTTCTTATAATAGGGCACATGTGCTCATCAAAGAGGAGAGAGACAGATTCAGAGAGGGGGAAAGTGAAAAATTCACCCCCTCTCCCCCCAGGTTAGGGTCACTCTGCAATCCCTTCTCCTCCATTCTCCTCTTGGGATTTTGGGCACTCATGCCTGGCTCTCTTTCTTTTCTTTTCTTTTCTTTTCTTTTCTTTCTTTCTTTCTTTCTTTCTTTCTTTCTTTCTTTCTTTCTTTCTTTCTTTCTTTCTTTCTTTCCTCTTTCTTTCTTTCTTTCTTTCTCTTTCTTTCTTTCTTTCCTTTTTTTTTCTTTTTTTGTAGAGGTTTTTGGCTTAGGGAGCATAGGCTCACTGGAGAGAGAAAGAGAGAGAGAGACATAGTGAGGAAAAGTGTGAAATCACTCTCTGGGGGCATGGCCACACTATAATCTCTTCTCCTTTGTTCTTCTCCCAGGATCTTGGGCAGACAATGTACATGCACCTGGAATGAATGTCAAGGCACTGGGTCCGGAATTCAAGCCAAGGTTGACCATCCAGCTACATAACCGCTATGTTATCTTCTGCTCCCAGCTGGAGTGATTTTTCAAGCCGTGGGGTTTCAGACTTGAAACATGACTGCACATATGGGAGTCTAGTACCTTAACCACTATGCAATCTGCTAAGCCCTAGTCATTCTAAATTCTTTAGCTCCATATCTTCATCTGTTAAAATGAAGCTACCTTACTCTGAGGCTGAATGACAAATATGGTTTTATGTAGAGCCACCCTGTACTTTTTCAATTACAGACATTTCTTTATAAACAAAACACAGTATTAACCCCGGCATGGATGGCAAGGTGTTCCTCTTCCTAAACCAACCCAACTCACCCTTTCTAATTTCTATAATCTAAATAATAAATGAAATTTTCTTAACAAAGAATCTCAAATTTTGTTTCTGGTTAATATCTTCAGGTTGAGATTCTACATAAGTAAATATTTAGCTGTGGGTAAATGGCCTTCCTCTGGCATGTCTATTAGGAATAACACATATGTTTGTTGAATAAATTCCACATTAATGTGGCATTTTTCTTTTTTGATTATTTGCTATATTTTATAAAATTTCTTATTTGGGAAATAATTTCCACTCAACTCATTAGGGGGACTGTCATATTTCTTTGTTGGATAGAGATGCACTTTTAAAGAGAGTGGTTGTCACCAGATAATATACATGTGAAAAGATGATTTATTTCTGAATCACTGCAAAAGATCCTTTGGGATTTACTGTTAATCTCAACAAGATTAATGGAATCAGGAGCCATATGCCGGTCACCATGGTTACCCTGCAAACGGCAGTTAACTCAGACCTTACCGGTACCATATCATTGTTACTAAAGAACATGTTATTTAATCACCACTTAGCTAAAACAAAAACAAGCAAAACAAACAAGCCAGCAAACCCCAATTATTCTCTCAATATTTACATATTATCTCATAAAAGAGTAAGTGAGGATGAAAGCATACTTTACCCCCATTTCAGATCTCGTTAAATATGGAAGTGGAGTCTTTCAAAGTGCTGGAATGGAGCAAACGGAGATGAAGAGAGTTTTTGATGCTTTTTAATATTTGACACCTAAATAACTGAACTCTTCATACAATAAAGTAATTTAAGTCTGGAGAGCTTTAAATAAACCAAATTCCTATAATATCTCTATTTCTTCTCTCTTGTTCTGTGTGTATAAGTAATTTTCTGTGAGTTCTGGCTCTTCTCATAAAGAATGACAGACTCTCGCTAGTCACTATATTCTGAAAAACAGTCCATAAGAGGCATAGCTCAGTGAATCCAAATCGCAATTGACTCTTGGGGCATTTTGTGGGAAAGATGGGTATCACAGAAAACACGACTCACTCTTCCTTACCCAGTAAAGATCAGGCAGATCTTAAGAGCAGTCCCTTTTATAATTCTTGAGGCTAGTATTTTTCTACTGCTTCTATTTCCCTTATGTTTTCCACCTTTAGGAATCTTGGCTTTTCACTCTGGCCTAATACTTCACGTCTGTATGGAAACTTTATAACCCCACTACGGCTCATCACATAGGATTGGCACTTCTGATATTCTCCCACTTGATTTAATAATTTTTTATTCACTCTCTTCTCAATCTTCTGAAAGCTTTTAAAAATTATCCTAACTTGGGATCAGCAGTTGGTGTAATAGCTATGTAGTTGGACTCCCATGTAGTCAACCATGGTTCAAGTCCAGGAACCAGTGGCTTAAATTCACGCCGGGTGCGTGTGCGTGTGTGCCCAAGATCCCAAGAGGAGAATAGAGGAGAAGGGATTGCAGCGTGGCCATCCCCCCTTGGGGGTGGGGGAGTGATTTCTCTCTTTCTGTCTCTCTGTCTCTCTCCATCTTTCTGGCAAGTGCATATGCCCTATAGCAAAAACCTCTTTAAAACAAAACAAAAAAATTACCCTAACTCAAAAAAAATCAATTAGAATCTCTAAAGATTTGATCAGATGTATTAAAAAAAATCTCGCTAGGTGATCATGTAATCAGGGCTGAGCATGACTGGGATGATTCTCTGTACATGCTTGTTTAGTTTTTAAGCAGCCTATTTCTTTCTTTCTCATCTAACACTATAAAGTATTTGCAGGTGGTTTACAAAGATAGACACAAAATGAAAAAAAAAAAAGGAAAAAAACTTAAATGAGAGTATAGTAATGAGACTGAACTCAGAATACACCAATAATAAAACCTGATGATTTATGGAAGCTATAAATGCGAATAGGTAGTTTTAGAAAATTAAGGAGCTGCGCTTTTTATATGTACATTAACTTGGTCAATAAATTGGTTAAAAAAGGGAGAAAATGTAAAAGTATCCTGAAACAAATGTTCTCTAATATTTTATATCATGTTTTATTATTTAAAATAATAAGATTTTGGGGGTGCCAGCTAGGCGCGTGGTGGTTAAGGTAGCTAGATCTTGCATGGCTTACTGCATGATTCAAGTCCCAGACCTCACTGCTTGATAAATATGTTAGGAACATGTGTGTGCATGTCCACAATTCCAAGGGGAGAATGGAGGAGAAGGGATTATGGTGTGGACATCCTCCCTGGGAAATGATTTCTTGTTCTCTCTCTCTCTGTTTCTAGGACATGCCCATGGCAGATTAAAACAAAACAAAACTAACAACAAGAAGTAAAGAATAATGTTTTAGATTTTTTTTTTTTGAGAGTTTTTTGCTTTAGGGAGCGTGCACTCACCAGAAAGACAGAGAGACAGAAAGCAAGAAATCACCCCCCGGGGGGTGGGGGGTGCCACAATCCCGTCTCCTCCTTTCTCCTCTCAGGATCTTGGGCACACATGCATACGCGTCTAGCGTGAATTTAATCCACCGGGTTCGGGACTTGAACCACTGTCGGCTACATGGGAGTCCAGCGACATAGCCATTATGCTAATTGCTGGTCCAAGATTTTTTATTTATCTATATTTTTTGGTTAAAAACCACCACATCCTTACTGAAAAATTTTTAAAAAAGATAAAAAAAAAAAGTGATCAGGAATCTCACTATCCCCACTATGAAAATCCAGTAGTCAATCGCATTACTGTCCTCTTAGTCGTTTTGCTTTCCTGTAGGTGGACTGTGCTTGCCTGCCCTATGGACTTTAATCTTGACCAAGTGAATTGCGTTGGCCAATGGAATATAAAGAGGCTGACATGTGAGCAATAGGCATCAAAGGCATGGCTGTGCTCTTGATCTTTGTCATGGAAAGGCCCCATGGAAAGGGGTTGCTATGTCAGCCTTTCTGAGAAATGAAAAGCCACGAGCAGCCTAGCTGAGTTCTGCTGAGCCCAACAAATCTCAACTAAACCTAGATAAACCCAGTTCAGTTTACCTTTCTGTTATAGCTTCATCTCTTGCTACACCTTCCCTTCTCCCAACACTGATTGGGCTTATTCATTTCTTTGAATTGCCCACACATGCTGCATTTGCAACAAGTAAAGGCTGTCACTGTGAGGAGGGTTTAAGATTTTGGGAGGCCTAAAATTAATAAACAATGAAGGCCCAAGTTAAGAAAAAAATGCAAGTTAGAAACACTAGATTGGGGACCAGCAGTTAGCGTAATGGCTATGTCGCTGGATTCCCACGTAGTCGACCGCGGTTCGCATCCCGGACCCGGTGGCTTAAAACTCACGCCGGGGGGATGTTTCCTGTAGGTGGACTGTGCTTGCCTGCCCTATGGACTTTAATCTTGACCAAGTGAATTGCGTTGGCCAATGGAATATAAAGAGGCTGACATGTGAGCAATAGGCATCAAAGGCATGGCTGTGCTCTTGATCTTTGTCATGGAAAGGCCCCATGGAAAGGGGTTGCTATGTCAGCCTTTCTGAGAAATGAAAAGCCACGAGCAGCCTAGCTGAGTTCTGCTGAGCCCAACAAATCTCAACTAAACCTAGATAAACCCAGTTCAGTTTACCTTTCTGTTATAGCTTCATCTCTTGCTACACCTTCCCTTCTCCCAACACTGATTGGGCTTATTCATTTCTTTGAATTGCCCACACATGCTGCATTTGCAACAAGTAAAGGCTGTCACTGTGAGGAGGGTTTAAGATTTTGGGAGGCCTAAAATTAATAAACAATGAAGGCCCAAGTTAAGAAAAAAATGCAAGTTAGAAACACTAGATTGGGGACCAGCAGTTAGCGTAATGGCTATGTCGCTGGATTCCCACGTAGTCGACCGCGGTTCGCATCCCGGACCCGGTGGCTTAAAACTCACGCCGGGTGCATGTGCGTGCGTGCCCAAGATCCTGAGAGGAGAATGGAGGAGAAGGGATTGCGGCATGGCCATCCCCCCTAGGGGGTGATTTCTCGCTTTCTGTCTCTCTGTCTCTCTCTGTCTGGCGAGTGCACATGCCCTAAGCAAAAACCTCTCAAAAAACAAAAACAAAAACAAAAACACTAGATTAAGTACAGGTATGTTATAGCAGATGCTATTGGTGCTTTACCTGGGTTCCCCAGGTCTTACTAGACCTCTGCTGACAGGTTGAGGTCCAGTTGCCTATATCTGCAAATCTTTGCTTTATGCCTTTCTCCAAAGCAATGGAAGTTCACACTGATCATGGGAGAAAGTTAAATGTAATGCAGAAATAACATACACAGGAGTGGACTTCTGCACATGACTGGCAAGAGTTGGCATATAAATACTTTGGCTCCCTTTCTCCTCAGGTTGCTACCGTGTGGTGTGCCCAAATTTTAAAACGGGTTAAACTCCAGTTATCCACAATGATAGCTAGCTGGAAAACATACCTTTTATTTGCTGTCTTCCTTTTTGTAGATCACTTCCCCACCCCCATGGCTGTTTCTTGCAATTCCCAAATAAACTACTGTATACAAATTTCTACCTCAGAGGCTGTTTTGGGGGGAACCCTGCTAAGATACTTTGAGGGGATTTGTCAGTGTTCTGGAGCTGGCAGTACTAGTTAAAAAGCACAGACTGTTAAATATTTCTTTCCTTTTATCAAAGAGCCCGTTTATCGCTGTACAGTAAACTTCCGTTTCATTAACTTTGCAAGACATCCACCTATAGCCATCACATGTGCCATCGGTCCTAAACACAACCATTACATCTGCATCAGACTTTCTCCTTCTCTTCCAGTTGGCCTCAACATACACACTCTCCTGGATCGGGTTGCTGTATATCTGAATACGCAAATGCCCTGTACATCACTCACCTTGACCTGTTCACTTCTATATTCCTCCTACAGTATCGGTGCAATGAAGGCAGGGACCACGACTCACTGTTCACTGTGATGTTCCCAGAATTCAAAATGTCTGGCACATAGAAGGTGCTCTACAGTAACTTTAAATTAGCAGATTATAGATTGCGTGTGGCAAAAATATCTAAGAAATTCAGGTAATCAGAATATACACATACAATAAAAACAGCCCAGGAAGAAAATCACTGACTTATGCAATGTCAATGTCTACCGTATCCCTTTTAGGATGTGCAATGTCTACCGTATCCCTTTTAGAGTTCTCCCATGGTCTTTTTTACCTTGACAGTGTCCACGGTAAGAGAAGGCAATTTTGACCCCTCCCTAGCTTACAAAGGCCATTAGTGTGACCTGTTATTTATTCTAGTTTGCAAGAGTTATTATCTCCTTCCCTCTCTCCCCTCCTCCTGCACTCCCTTCCTTCCTTCTTCCCTTCCTTCTTTTCCTTAAGCAAAGGTCTTGCTGTCATGCAGTCCTGCCTTAGCCTCTTGCGTAGCTGAACTACAGGTGCTTGTCACCATGTCCAGTCTTTAGATTGAACCACCACTTGAACCAGGGCCTTGCATGTAGTTCCAGCTTCTAGAGTGCAGCATCTTAGCAGCACATGCCCACACAGCTGGGCCACCTTTTTTTCTATGAATCAGCACCAATAGTCAGGATGAGGATACTTCAGGGAGCAACTTAGCACCTCAGCATCATAGAATAGTGCCTCTGGAGGGGACCTAGTCCAACTCGTTCATTTCATAAATGACAAAACTGAGACTGCATCTGTGAGGTGATTTGACTGAGATAATGCAAATAGCTCATGGTTGGTACGGCTCTATATCCTAAGGCTCTCCATGAGTGTTACTCCACAGGGTGCTGTCTGCTTCCACAGGGAGGAAATGTGACATTTTATTCAATGTGAAACTCAGGAAGAAACAAATATGCTAAACGTGTGGTTATCTTTTAAAAATAAAACAGAATATATCCAGGAGAGACCAAAAATCCCTGAATCTCTGATACAAGAGTGTCATGAGGCTGCATGTGGGAGTGAGGAGAACTGACTTGTAGATAGATCTGCTTGATCTGCCTCTCTGTAGCAAGTCCATTTCTGAGAGTCATACTGAGAATTCATTTGAAAAACTCAAGAAAGAGTTTTGATCAGTGTAGTCTGGAACTACCTGCACCACATCTGGTTCTACTTTGTTAGTCTAAATCGAACTTTAGGCATATTCCCATTATGCCTCTCTTAGAATTTCTGATCTTGTTTTGACTTAATAAAATGTCAAATTATATTCTTCAAACTGTATATGTAGTAGAAACAACAGAGTATCTCTTTCATATGTAAGAAAGAAAAATAACAACAGGGGAAGCAATGATCACCCTTCTGGACAACAAAGAGGAACGTAAGTCTGACCCAGAAAAGGAAAAGGAAAATGTTCCATGGCTCAAGAATGCCTGGGTTATTTTTTCACAAGGGGTAAGACCAAGTTATATTAATAGAAACATCCTTTCTTCGAATTAGACAAGATTGTGGGGAATTATCAGGTTTTGGCAAGATGAGCTTGCTTTTTAGGTAATCTGCCTTGCTGAAGAGGAAGCTGCACTTAAAATTTAGCACTCACTCTGACCTCATCCACTAGAACTTTATCTCTCCTCCCTTTTTAATGCCAGAAAATGAATGCATGTGCACAAGAAGGCGAGGGAGAAGAGAGAAGAGACAGGAGAGAAAAAGCACTCCTTACAAGGCTTGGTCATGCTGCAATATTTTTTTCCTTCAGTTCCCCATCACATTAAGACTTTAACTCTAGTCAGCTACACAGGATCTGATACATAGGAAAACCTTCTAAAATTAGGAATACCTTGACCCTTGTTAACACACCTACAGAGTACTGGTCACTCTGGAAGGAATCAATGCTGTACAATAATCATAACTATATGGTAATCTCACACACACACACACACACACACACACACACACCACACAATAATAAAAAGAAGCAATATAACAGTAGCGTCATTTATTAAACCTAACTTGTGCCAGACAATGCGCTAAGTGTTTTATTGGGTCGTTGGAAAAGTCACAATATATTTTTCTACCTTTTAAAATAATAATTTTATTTTATTTTTAATTTGACCAGAGAGACAAAGAAGGAAAGTGAGAAAGCAAGCTGCAGGTCCAAAATGTGGTGGCTATGGGGAATCTAGCATCTTAACCACAATGTCACCTGTCAGCTCCCTCTATGTTCTTCTATATAAAGATGTAGCATGACTTTTCCAACAACGTAATACATTCATTATTGTTTCATTTATTTTTACAACATCTCTGTTCAGTGGGTTTTCTTCCCCCATTTTGCAGATTAAGAAACTATAAAATGAAGAATTATTTAGTATCACTTTCCAGAAACACTTGATAATACATAGTGGAATTGGAATACAAACTGCTCTATTGGAGTGGAAGTTCGAAGCCCTGGCTTCTAGTTTTTGTACCTGATTAGAACCAGGACTATCCTCTCAATCTCAGCTTCCTCTTTTTCTTTTTTTAAACTTTATTTATTTATTCACTTGTTTTAATTTGACCAGAGAGGGACAGAGTGAAACAGAGAGAGACAGAGAGAGAAAGCAAGTCACCCTCTCCTCCCTTTTTAATGCCAGAAAATGAATGCATGTGCACAAGAAGGCGAGGGAGAAGAGAGAAGAGACAGGAGAGAAAAAGCACTCCTTACAAGGCTTGGTCATGCTGCAATATTTTTTTCCTTCAGTTCCCCATCACATTAAGACTTTAACTCTAGTCAGCTACACAGGATCTGATACATAGGAAAACCTTCTAAAATTAGGAATACCTTGACCCTTGTTAACACACCTACAGAGTACTGGTCACTCTGGAAGGAATCAATGCTGTACAATAATCATAACTATATGGTAATCTCACACACACACACACACACACACCACACAATAATAAAAAGAAGCAATATAACAGTAGCGTCATTTATTAAACCTAACTTGTGCCAGACAATGCGCTAAGTGTTTTATTGGGTCGTTGGAAAAGTCACAATATATTTTTCTACCTTTTAAAATAATAATTTTATTTTATTTTTAATTTGACCAGAGAGACAAAGAAGGAAAGTGAGAAAGCAAGCTGCAGGTCCAAAATGTGGTGGCTATGGGGAATCTAGCATCTTAACCACAATGTCACCTGTCAGCTCCCTCTATGTTCTTCTATATAAAGATGTAGCATGACTTTTCCAACAACGTAATACATTCATTATTGTTTCATTTATTTTTACAACATCTCTGTTCAGTGGGTTTTCTTCCCCCATTTTGCAGATTAAGAAACTATAAAATGAAGAATTATTTAGTATCACTTTCCAGAAACACTTGATAATACATAGTGGAATTGGAATACAAACTGCTCTATTGGAGTGGAAGTTCGAAGCCCTGGCTTCTAGTTTTTGTACCTGATTAGAACCAGGACTATCCTCTCAATCTCAGCTTCCTCTTTTTCTTTTTTTAAACTTTATTTATTTATTCACTTGTTTTAATTTGACCAGAGAGGGACAGAGTGAAACAGAGAGAGACAGAGAGAGAAAGCAAGTCACCAGGTCCGGGACTCAAACTGCAGTTGGCTATGTGGGAGTCCAGCACCCTTAACCACCATACTACCTGCTGGTCTCTCAACTTCCTCTTCTAGAGGAAAGTACAAAGCCTACTCATCTGACCACCCAATTTTCATGAGGATGAAGTGCTTATTTATTTTTCTTTCTTTCTTTCCTTTAAAAATTTGCCACTGGGTGCATATGCTTGCCAGAGAGAGACAGAGAAAACGAGACAGCATTTTCCCATGGGGCATGGACACAACACAATCCTTTCTCTTCCATGTCTCCCTCTCATCAGGATTTTGGGCACACATGCACTCAGCATGCTTCTCAAGCCACAGGGTCCCAGATTTGAACTGTGCTGTCAGTCATGTGGGATCTAGCCTCCTTAATCAATACATCATGGGCTAGCTCCATAAAAGAGTTTTGAAACCCACAGACCACTAGAAGAATGGAAGACATTAGTATCATTGCTAAATTTATATCATTAATTATCTACATGACGTTGACAAATTATTTCAGAATCATTCTTTAAACAATCCTTATTAGCCCTGCCCATGTGGCACAGTCCATAGCATGCTGAAATTCAGTGCTGGAGGCCATACAGCTGGCCATGAGTTTGAGTTCCTGGTCCTTTGTCTTGAAATGTGCTGAGCATGCATGACAACCAAGATCCTGACAAGCTGGAGAGCAGGGGAAGGAAATCATGGAGTGACCAGACCGCATCTCTCTCTCTCACTCTCACACACATGTGTGCACAAGCTATCATGAATAAAATAAAACAAAAAAATTGGAAAAAAGCTACATTCTCATTATGATTTCCTTATGGTTTTATGGTATCTAATAAGAAAAGATGAACATGGAAGAAAAACAAAAACAAAAACACAATACTGTCTAATTCTATTTCATCTCAACTGATGCACTGTCAGGCATTATGCAAGGAGGTTGGGATATAGCAATAAGAAAATATTTCTCTCTCCCAGAGAGCTTAAAGTCAACCTCACACTGTGATCTTGCAAATATACCTAAATCGAGTGTTTATTAAACTATGGTGTACAAGATGCTGGCATCTAACCATGTGGTATTGCTTTCCAGACTTTAGCAGGTATCAGAATCACCTGGAAGTTTTGCTAAAACAGGTTCTTCCAGTCTACCCCCAGATATTCTGGTTCAGGAGGTGTGGGTTTGGGCCCAAGATTCTGCTTTTCTATCAGACGCTGGTTTTCACACTTTGAGTTGCACAGTAAGAGGCTAGAAATGTCAAGCATGGCCCTTGTCTTCAGGATGCTATGCCCACTAAAGATGTCTGGCTTGAAAACTTATTGGCTGAATGTGCATAGTACATGAGGACCCTGTCGGTCAGAGCTTGTGGTGACTGTACTGACCTCCAGAGAAAGGTGGGGAAGGAATGAGGGCTAGGGCCTGGACCTCTAGGAAGTAGGGTGAGGGCTTAGGCCTTTACAGCTCTTCTAATCCCTTTTTATGACCCCAAGCTCTTCCTATCCTATTTTATGATCCCAGGTTGTGTCCTTGACCATCTCCCATGAACCTACCTCTCTTTTTTATTTTCCTGAACACAGAGTCATATCTCAGTTTTGTAAGAGGTTGGTTTATTCTTTTTTCTTGCTTGCCACAAAAGGATAGAAAAGGAATTAAGTTTTCTCTCTATGATTCACCTTTTTTTCTACTTCTCGTTGTTGGGTCCAGAAAGTCAGTAATGTTCAAATAGCAAAAAATAATAGTGGATCTTTAAGTACTAATCAGTCTAAAGTAAGATTTAATCTTCATGCCAAGGAAATGTACAGGCTGAAGCAGAGGACCATGGGAGCTCCAAGACAGCTGGGTCTCTCGGATGAAGAGCTAGGGCAGCTCTGGGGGTGGAGGGAGCTGAGAAGCTAAGGCTGCTTGGGGCACTGTACCTGGCAATGGCAGTGGGAACCTGTAGGGCAGTGGAGACTGGGTAGGTCTGGGGTTTTGGCCTGGGGCTTCCATCAGTGGTCACATTTATGAGTTAGTTCAGACTGCTCCAGGTAAGGTGAGGAAAAAGGCAGGTCTAGGTAAGGAGCCATACAATTTTGGGAAATGTGTAGTAAAGTGAGAGGAAAAGGAAAATAATAAGAAGGGATGTGAATGGAGATTATCATAAAGACCAAGTAGTAGACCTAACTGGGGACATGATCGGATTCCTAGACCTTCGGTTCTAGTAAAACAGATTTGGAAGAAGTATTCTCTCTCTCTCTTTTTCTGTTTCTTTTAATTTGCTATAGGGTGTGTGCACTCACCAGAGAAAGAGTTAGAAGGAGAGAAAGTGAGTAAGCACACGTTTGGGGAGATGGCCATGTTGCAACCCCATCACCTCCATTCTCCTCTCAAGAAGACCAGCATGTTTTTCAAATCACTGGTCCAGACCCAAACGGCATGGTCAGCCATGTAGGATCTAGTCATCCCAACCACCACGTCACTGGCTGGCTCTCTGATTTCTTTTAATACCACATTTGTATTGGTAACATCTCTCATTAAATGCTATTGAAGCATTTTTTTCTATTGATTATCATAAAAGTTACTGTAAAATCATCTCTATTTCTCTCTCTCTCTCTCACACATACACACACACACCACACACTCTAACCTTTAAAATGACAAAGATTTTCAAATGAACCAGAGCAGAGAAGTTTTGTCACTGCAGAGAACTCTGGCCTCAGGAAACCAAAAATGAGAAGGCCAAGCTTGACATTTACCATTGCCCCTGGTTACAGAGAATAATTGTTATTCTGTCTCTCGGCTCTCCTGCAAAATAATGCCTCCTGTAAGAACGCAGCTGAAGGCTGTGCATACCAACCACAGCACTGTGGCTACTACTTTGTTATGCAGTGAAGGAGTGGGTTATCAAAGCTCATGGCAGCTCAGATGTTCAGATAAATTCCTGTTCTCAGTGTGTCTCTATATGATCAGAATGATCCATGTTTACACCATGTTCTTTGAATGCAGGCAAAGCCATGGTTGCACTATTTTGGTAGTGGAATATTCCAGAACGTCTTCTGAATATAAGACTAACATAAGTGAAGAAGGCAAGCTACAATTGATATGTAAAAACAATACATCAGCTGAAAGAAAATGCATATCATTAACATGTATTCTTGAGCATACCTGTGCTTTTCTATTATTGTTTTAAAAGAAACTGTCCGATGACCATGTTTCTTGAATGGATCATACTAATATCTCAAATCAACATAAAATGGAACAAAGTATTAATAACTTTTAAGAAACATACATAGGATCAGCCCATGGCCTCGTGGTTAAGGTGGATGGATCACAAATGGGCAACTGCAGAGTTAAAATCCTAGACACAGTGGCTCAAAAAACATGAGGGATATGTGCATGTGTGCCCCGAATTCCAAAAGAAAGGAGAGATGGAGAAGAGACTGCAGCATGACCATATTCACTGGGGAGTATTTTCTTGCATTCCCTCTCTCTCTGCCTCTCTCTAAGCAGCATACACGCCTTCTTGCATATTAAGCACACACACACACACACACACACCCCACAGAGGGCCCAGGCTTAGTGGTGCAGGTGGTAGTGTACTGATTGGCACTGCTGGAAGCCACCTGGCCAATCACAGGGTCAGATTCCAAGCCCACCTAAAGCACACCAGGCATACATGACATACATGAATCTAAGATCCTTATTGGCTGGAGAGCTAGGGGAAGGAAGAGGATTGCCGCATGCTGAGATGTTGTTGAGGATTTCTGTCACACCCATTCTCTTTCATGAAAGAAATAAAGCAAAGCAAAGAAACAAAACCCACAGAGGACATTTGTACCAATGGGAGCATGTCCATTTCTTGAGTAGTACTTTCTAGAGCTGTCAGTCATTGTAAATAAACTGTTGAATATGGTTCTTGCCCTTTCTGTGTTGTGCTTTGCATGGAGAAAGGCTGCCTTGTTGCTGGTTTCTAATGGGAGACACTGAACGGACTGGAGAGAGGAAGGGGGAGAAGCTGAGTGCTTCTCTCTCTGCTCAGTTTTTAGTGGCCTCTCTAGGAAGAGAAGCAGCTCTATTTTTCCAGCTTTGCTAGGCGACTCTAGGCTGCCAGTTCTAGGAACAGCACACATTATCTTGGCTGCTTCATTTCTCCAACTGTTGACACTTCATCTGCCACAAGCAATTTGGAATGGAAGGACAGTAAATAATCAAGTTAATATAATCAGAGGGTCTTCCATCATAATTTTGTCAACTCAGGAGGGTCAATTTTAGCCAAATGGGTATGTTGTGAGAGGACTGAAGCTACATATTTTGTTATGGCTACTAGGCAATATGTCTTACTTAGTTCATGCTGCTGTAACAAAATATCATAGACTGGGGGCGCTTAAACTGCATTTATTTTTTTCTCGGTTTAGAGTCTGGGACATACAAGATCAAAGTGCCTTCTGACTCAGTTGTTGGTAAGAGCACTCTTTCTGGTTTTCAGAATAATGCCTTAAACCTTCCATGGTGGAGAACATGACAGATCTCGGTTATATTGTTTGTTATAATGATGGGGGTGGGGGGAACACTCATATGATCTCATCCAAACCTACATACCTCCCAAAGGCTTTAACTCCACATACATTAACATGGGGGAATAGAACTTAAACATGTGAATTTGGGTAAGTCATAAACCTGTACTCATTTTTCAGGTTTCAAGGTTATGGGCAAATATGAATTTGAGGAGTATCCTAAAGATTCTAGAATTCTTATGTTGCTTTTCCCCATATATCATTAACTTTAAAATAGGCTAGCATTCAGGAGTCATATATTTCTTATTTTTTTCACTTATGTTTCTATTAAGCTTTTTTTTTCATCCTTGAGAAAAAGTTTCAAAAACTAGAAATCCCCCCCCTTTTTTTTATAAATGGTCTGCCTCCACGGAGGCTTCAGGAACAAATTCTTCCATGATATTTTGAAATCAACAGTGTTTCTTTCAGGGAGACCTAGAGTTCTCCAGGAATGTCCTTCTGTTATTATTATCTGATAGGAAATGATTTTTGGTTAAAATTAAATATTTAAACTCAAAATAAGTCATTTTATCACACAAAATTGAATATTTCCTTCTATTCATACAGTGTTCTAGCTACATGGAGCACCATCCTTAGCTGGGTACATCATATACTTTAATTTTGTTGAGCTTTTGTCCTTGCTATTTCCTGTGCTAAAACGTCTTTTGTAACAGAAACTAGTAACTATCTTTTCATATTTAAACAAGTGCATAGTAGCTAGATAAAAGCCATGATCACCAAATTTGGTACATGAAATAATAGTAAGATGTTTGCTCTGCAAATAGAATTTTTTTTTTTTGGAGAGGTTTTTGCTATAGGGCGCGTGCGCTTGCCAGACAGACAGAGAGAGACATAGAGACAGAAAGCGAGAAATCACCCGCCCAGAGGGGATGGTCACACTGCAATCCCTTCTCCTCCATTCTCCTCTCGGGATCTTGGGCATGCACGCACACGCGCCCGGCCTGAGTTTTAAGCCACCGGGTCCGGGACGCGAACCGTGGTCGAATCCGTGGGAGTCCAGCGACATAGCCATTACGCTAACTGCTGGTTCCCTGCAAATAGAATTTTTATGAAGCTTATTGTTGAAGGGCTAAAGTCAAGAGAGAAAAAGAGTTAATTATCTTGCTGGTACTAAAGGAATCTCTAGCATTATGGTTATGGCAGATATATTTGAAATATTATAATAATTCAAATAAAAGCATACCACAGAGAGCAATTAAAAGTATTCACCATGTAGCATAAAATAATTTGATCAACAAAAACTTTCCAAAATAGTAAGTTTAAGTCTTAATCAAATACAAATTCAATATGAGTAGCACCCCTTCAAAGTAATTCAGTATTCATCTCACTACAAATGACTTAATTATTTTATAAATCAAAAAAATTAGAAATTAATAAAAACTCTTGGACCACTTAATCTGTCAGGATTAGATTGACCTACGGGTTTACTTACCAAATCAACCTAAAATAATAAGATGGGAGACACTGTTCAATAATCTGATTGCAAATGTTAGTCTTATTTCCCCAGGAAAATATCTAATTTTCTTGATTTTAATTTCATCTGTGAGTACTTGATTTTCTCTTTAGGAGTTAGGCAAGAATATTTATTCATTCTGAAGCTTTTCTCTGTTCACTGTGTTAAATTCTCAAGAAATGCTATATCATGTTTGTCATTTCATGATTCATTTGCTTTTCCCAAAGCCAGATAGTTATTTAAATATCTCAGTAAATATTACACCTTTAGAATTTTGAATAAATTGACCATGCTTAACAGTCTATCTACATTTTTCTTCATATTCTATTATTTATTTCTTCTTATAGATAATTTAATTTTTTCCTTCTGTTTTCATTTTTTTCTTTTCATTTTCTTTTATACATTCAATCACATTATTATTTGTCTTACAAAACAGATATTTCAACAGGTGAACATTTCTCCCTAGTACAGTTGATAAAACTACAGAATATCTTCAACAGATAATACCACACCTCTTTGTGCCATTAATGCTTTGCCTCCCTATTTTTCTTCTAAATGTCCTTCCTTAGATCCTCCTCTTTCATACACACTGTATCTGGTATTTACATCTATATACTGTGTTTCTATATCCTTTATTCAATTAGTTTCAGGCATAGAGTGCACTTAGTATATATTAAGTGGGGATATACAATGCCTCTCCTTCATAGCCTGGCTTGCTTCATTCA
>NW_006204037.1:799575-825569 GCF_000334495.1 Tupaia belangeri chinensis | reverse complement strand
ATTGAGTATATGTGCCACGGTTTTTCTATCCATGCATCTGTTCATGGGCATTTGGGTTGTTTCCATGACTTAGCAATTGTGAATAGTGTCACAATAAACATCGATGTGCAAGCACTTTTCCGATTAAGTATTCTTCTGTCCTTTGGGTAGATACCAAGGAGTGGGATTGCTGGATCATATGGTAGTTCTTTTTGTAGATTTTTGAGGAATGTTTTCATTTATTTTACTAGAGTGTATCTACTGTGCTATAGACTGAATGCTGTGTCCCCTCAAAATTCATATGTGGAACCCCTAATCTCCAGTGTGATGGTATGTGGAGGTGGAGCCTTTGGGTGATAAATAGGTTTAGAAGAGGTTATGTGGGTGGGCCCTTTCACCATTATGAATTAATGCCTTTGTAAGAAAAGATGCAAGCAAGATCCTTCTCTTTCTCTCTATGGTGTGAGAATGTAAAGAGGCATCTCTCAAGGCTAGCAGGTGGCATAGTGGTTAAGGAGCCGGACTCCCACATAGCTAACTGTGGTTCGAGTCCCAGCATTGATGGCTTAAAATGGACACCAGATGTGTGCATGTGTGCATATCAAAAATCCTGAGAGGAAAATGGAGGAGAAATGACTATGGTATGACCACTCTCCCTGGGGCCTGATTTCTCACTTTCCCTCTCATTGTCTCTCTGTCTCTCTTTCTCAGATTAGCACATGCACCCTTTGGCAAAAACAAAAAAACAAAACAGATTTAAAAAAAAAAGAAAAAAAGAATAACAAAGGAAGGCATCCCTCTGCAAACTAGGAAGAAAGCTCTTACCAGGAACTGAATCAGAAAGCACCTTGATCTTGGATGTCCCAAACTCCAAACTGTGAAAAGTGTCTGTTGTTTAAGTTCATTAGTCTATGGTATTTCGTTATAGCAACCTGAGCTGAGACATACTGCACAGCAGCTTCAAAGTAGTATGCAGCCTTCAGTATTTCCACAGCTGACAACACATACCCATGGAGCTAAAATTGATCTTTCTGGAGTTGGCAAAATATGGTGGTTGAGCCTCTAGTTGTATTAATTCTCTATGTAGAGACAGATCACCATCAGTTAGAAAGGTCACCTTAGTGATCACCTAGGTCATGATGCCTTTTTGCCTGACATACTGTCTACAGCCTTAAAAAAGCACATCACACCAGGTAAAGCAAAAAGTAGCAAGTAGCTAATGAATTCACATGCCTGTTATTCATGGAAATTAGAGATACAAATCAAAACAACCCCTTTCTAAAAAATGGCAATTCTAACAGCCAAACATTTATTTCCTTTTACTTTATTATTCTGGAGAAGAGAAGAGGTGATGTTATTACAACTGAGTCATTCTGGTTGGTTAGAAAAAGACATTCAAATCTTGCTAAAGTATTACTGCATCCCTAGTTCTTCTGTGTTGATACCTCTTCACCCATCACCTATCTGCCACTGATACTGGTTCATAAGATGGGTGGTTCTTGCCCGACGAGTTCACTGTGATGAAAGCTTTAGTTGAGTGTGTGTAGGATAAAGGTATCAATATCCATTCAGACCACAGTCCTCTGTTTATAAAACATAAGCAATGGGTTTCCAAATGACGATTTTAATAGTAATTTTATCCCCCAGGTTATATTTGGCATAGCTGGAAGATACTTTTGGTTGTCATGACTGAGTGACGAATGTGCTACTGGCATGTAGTAGACAGAGGCCAGGGATGCTGCTAAATATCCTCCAATGCACAAGACCTCTGCCCCTTTCCTCCAAGAAAAATTTATCTGGCCTCGAATGTCAACAGTGCCATGGTTGAGAAACACCGTTCTAAAAGAGTTTAAGGAATTACTTTCTAGGGAGCTTCACCTTGGTATAAAGTAGAAGTGGTAGAATTCGAGTAGCTCAAATGAACTCAAGAGAGCTACTTATGTCACTTTTGAAAAAAAAACACAAAGCAGCACACAACAGCTGAACATTTACAACCATTGCTTTACTGGTAACACAAAAAAGATTTATAATTGAAATTTCATAGAGAATAGCCTTTTTAAAAGGTTGGATGACTTTTTTAGGGGGAGTGAGTTTAATGGCATTCTTCGGGTTAAGTAATAAAAACCAATAAAAATGACATGCTGGCTTCTTGTGTTCAGAGGTCTGTGACTAGGTGGAATAGATTTAAACTTCCTAATTTCCTTTCTGTGGTCTATCAGTTTTTTATATTCTTTTATCACTAAATACATCCAAGAACATCAGATTTCACTCCATCCCTTCTCCTCCAGTTTTAAAACTTGCTCAGTGGTTATCTGACTTTTCTTTTTTCCTCCTTAGAATAATCACAATGGCTAGCTGTTATTGAGTCCTTACTATGTGCTCATGGTGAGCTTCCGATGAGTTTACATATTTTGTCTCAATACTCAAAATAATCCTATGAGATGGATGGAACTAATGGGAGTTTAAGCATCTTGCCTGGAATTGTAAAGCCAATAAATGGTGGTGTGAGGTACAACCCTAAGAAGTTTAACTCCAGAGCTTATATCCCTTACTTCTATGCTAGTGTTTGGTCCAGAGGATTAGATACTTACTCATCACTGCTGATATATTTTTCCTCCTTCCCTTATAAAATTTCTGTTGGACATGAAGAATCTACCATCAAGATGCTTAAAGGGAAAAAAATAAAAACAGAGCTAGATGACACACACAAAAACATTTGTGTTTAATATTAAATGGAGGGGCCAGCCAAGTGCTGTAGTAGTTAAAATGGCTGGATCCCCCACAGCCGACTATGCAGTTTGAGTCCTGGACCCAGTAGCCTGGGAAAAACAAAACAAAATAAAACAAAAACAAATCACACTAGGCATGTGAGTATGGCTGCCCAAAATCTTGAGAGGAGAATGAAGGAGAAGAGACTGTGGCATGATCATGTCCCCTGGGGATCCTGGGAGATGCTTTCTCACTTTCTCTCTGTCTCTCTCTCCAATGACTGTATATGCCCTACAGCAAAATTTAAAAAAATGAACAAATAAATGGAAAAAGTCAGAAATTTGGTCATATATAAACTTCATTTCTAGATCCCCTCCCCCACTTGTTCCTCCCATGGCCATTCTCTCTTCTGTTTCCCATTTCTGAGGGCAACAGGCTTTGCAGTGAGTCGCATGTACATTCCTTACCTTTGCCCACACTGGCAGGGTGAGACTCATGTTACATCTCTAGGAATGTTTCTTGCTACTCTCCTGCTTTCCAAATTATTTTCCAAGTATTTTTATGGTTTCTCAAACAAGCCTAACTCATCTGCTTGCTAAATAATATCTTTTGCTTTTCTACACACTCAAAATCTATCCATCTTTTTATTCCCACTATGCTCAAATGATATTTCCCATTTTCTTGGTTCTTACAGTTCTTGCTATCTACAACTACTCATTTCACCTGTAACTCTAAGGAACATTATTGTGTATTGATATAAAAACATTAAACATGAGTAGTTCTTTACTTCTAAGTTATTAGAGCTGGATTCTTGAAACTCAGAAGACTTCTCCAAAGTATTTGGTAGTTTTTCAATAAATATTTAGTAAATAATGGAATTAATGATTGAATGAATGCAGTTTAGTGAGAATGGGCCATTCTAGTTATGAAACTGAGTCTAGAAGCCTGGATAAATTGAAACTTGGATTAAAAACAACTTCACCCCTCCCCAGTGTTGACTTTTTATACTATTACAATCTGTAGTCTATACAAACAACATGGAACATCCAGAACAGATCAACAGCTATTGTGACAAAAACACAAACAGGGAAATAATGGCTGAGCTTCTGTGGTACAGGAATAATGCAGAGCCATGTGAGGCTCGAAGCCACAGGCCAATGGTGAGTTTGAATCCCAAGGCTGGCCTAAAAATACGCCAGGCATGTGCACAGGTGCTCAAAAAGTTGAGGAGCTGGAGGTCTGGGAAAAGGGGATTATTGTATAACAAGATCCTGTAAATGATGAGCCCTCTCTCTCTCTCTCTCTCTCTCTCCCTCTGTCTCTCTCTGTATCCCATGTGTGTGTATGTTCTCTACATGCTTTTTATGCTCCATAGCATTAAAAAAGAAAGAAAGAAAGAAAAGGGAAATGATCGAACAAAAGCACTACTTTTAGCATTTAGTAGCATCAAAAGTGATAAAATTTATTTTTCTTTCTTTAATTGGTAGAAGAGTCATTGCTTATAGATTGGGGGTTTTCTTCTTAGTACCTTCTGCAATAAGGGATGTTAGTTTGAGCACCTGAATCTGAACACTGCTCTGAAAAACAGCTGTGGGCATTTGATGCATATGTGTGTGCACGCATATACCACTGTACGCAGTCATTTTATTTTTCTCCTGAGACATTCAGGCCAAACCAGGTTTAATTTAACATTGTTTCTTAGACTGGTCTTTATTGCAAATAAAGTGCTAAAAATGTGTTAGTGATGGTGCTAAATAGGACAAAAACCTCTCTGGAAAAAAAAGGCAATGTGAACTGTGATTTGATGTTGCATTCCAAGTAACTTCTTTCCCATTCTTTCCAGTTTGCAGGTGGGAGAAGAACTCTGAATGGAACAGAAACTATTCCTATGGACTCTGAAAACCCCAAGGCCTGGGGGAGGCACCAGAAATACAAAGCACACCAGAAAGGAAAACATTCGGATTTAAAAACCTGATTAGGGCCAGCAGGTGGTGTGTTCATTAAGGTGCTGGATCCCTCATGGCCAATGACATGATTGTAGTCCTGGAACTAGCAGACTCTCTCTCCTGCTGGGTGTATGTGTGTGCATGCCCAAAATCCTGAGAGGAGAATGGAGGAGAAGGGATTGTGGTGTGGCCATCCTCTCTGGGGGATGAGTTCTCCCATCCGCTCTTTCTCTCTCTCTCCAGCAAGTACACCTGTCCTATGGAAAAAAAAAAAAAAGCTGAAACCCAAAATAATTGATTAAAATCCATTGGGCTCATGCCACTTGAATGTAGAGAAAGAGAAGAAAACTGGTCATTTTTTTTTCCAGACAGCAAGAAGGAAAGGAAAAAGATGGTCACCACCCAGTCGCCCAGGAATGAAAAGAAAAAGATAGTTGCTTTAAGACATGTCAGCAATAATTCCTACTAAAGAAATTCACTGACAGATAACCAGACTTAGAGAATGAACAATCAGTTACAGATCCTGACAGTTTATAAGAATTTCATATTTTTAAGAAGCACAGATAGCAGGCTATATTCTTCCAAAATTCATTGTCCTTGGTGTCTTTATCTTCCCAACCCCATCACTATCTTCTGTCAAGGACTTAGGCACTTTAATCTGACTCCACAATAAGGTGCCCACCTAACATGGTACAGCAAGTAGATCATTAACAAAGTTCTGGTCATTTGCAGAAGGTAGCTGGTCAGGAGCCAATGGACTGACACAGATAATCAGAATCTGTTTTTATTCTTACAGACAGAGAGCTGGTCTTGCAAGCAAATTAATTTATTTCTGACAGTAAACAGTATCTGTTTATCTACCCATCAGTGCAAGTTGAGCTCCTTTGAGAATATTGAAAGCCACCTTTCACTATCAGGAGTCTCTGAAATAAAAATTATAAAGTACTTATAGTCTCATCAGAGAAAACCAAAAAACTAAACTCAGTCTCATGCAGTGGGTATGTTTCACTTCATTAGTGGCTTTCCCCAGAAATGAAGCTTGCCTGCCTCATACTTTTGCCATAAGAGGCTCAGTTGAATACAACAGTGGTGCCCTGGTAAATCGTGACACTGCATGGGGCTGAGCCAAGGGCGAAGGTTCTGGGTTTGTATCCTGAGCCTCCCTCATAAGTAGATTGTCATGCGCTTACCCACGAACTGGGGCTGGCTGAGGCTGGGGGAGGATTGCCATGTCAGGCCCGTGTTGGAGATGCTCTTTCTCTCTGTCTCTCTCACTTATGAAAGAAATAAATGAATAAATTTGGGGGAAAAATAAAGAAAAGAATACAAAAGATAAAGACTCAGTGGTAAAAATTGCAAGTCAGATAGTAAACTGCTATTTGTCTCTTCCAGATCAGTTTTCCTCTTCTTCCTGGACCATGGCCATCAGCTAGAGGTACCACTTCCCAACCTCCTCATAGCTAGATCTGGCCATATGACTAAGCTCTGGTCAATGGAATGAGGGAAGAACAGAGGGGAAAATTTTTTTCTTATTCACCTAAAAGGAAAGTGCTGGCCCTCCATAGCCTCATGTACCCCAGTTTGCAGGCACATAGGTGAGGATACAGCCTAGCTTCCACCATGCAATGACATTAACGCTCTAATGAAGATTGGCTGTGGTAGCAAGTTGGAAGAACCTGTGTCCCTGAATGACCTTGTGGAAGGTCTCTAGCTTAGTCCAGCCATGCTGTTAAATGAGACAGAAAGCAGTGCCTTGTGTCATTTACCCTTATTTGTTAAGGTCTTTTTATTATAGTGGCTTAGCCCTTGCATACCCATACACAATTCTTGTCTATACGTTCCTGAACTGTATACATACCTGGTGTGCATCCATGTACTGTTGTGCTCCTCTCCTAGGACAATCCCTTTGTACAGATACTTAGTCTATCACAGAAGGCTAGAAAATATTTTTTAGGACTGATCTTTCAGCAGTGGATGGAATCAATTATAAAATACTTAGTTCTAAGACCAGTGGCAATTCTAAAATATACCAGCCTAGTTACTAACACTCCTACATCAGTGGCCATGACGATTTTAGGGATGGGTTGACATTTCTTCCTAAAAATTCTACACATGAGGGGTCTGTATCATTTCTGTTTGGAGAGCATTCACACACAGTTACTGCACTATAAATGCATTTTATCTTAACTACAAATAAAGGAACCTGGCTGAGAGCCTGTCATCCCTTTGAGCCTGGAACTAATGTGTGCTGGCCCACTAGTAAGGAGTGCAGGTTCCAGCACAAAGAAGAAAAGGATGCTCTCTAATTTCTAATAATGATGGTAAAGGAGTTTGTGAGTAGGGGTAAAAAAGTCAGATGGATTTAGTATAACTAAATTCAGGGTCTTTTTTTTTTTTTGATTTTTAAAAAGAATAATTTTACTTGGGACCAGCAGTTAGTGTAATGGCTATGTCACTGACTTCCCACATAGTCAACCGCGGTTTGAGTCCTGGACCTGGTGGCTTAAACTCACACCGGGCACGTGTGCGTGTGTGCCCAAGATCCCGAGAGGAGAATGGAGGAGAAGGGATTACGGCATGGCCATCTCCCCTGGGGAGGGTGATTTCTCGCTTTCTATCTCTCTGTCTCTCTCTGTCTTTTTGGCATGCACAGGTGCCCTATAGCAAAAACCTCTCCAAAAAATTATTATTTTATTTAACTTTATTATTTATTTTAATTTGAGCAGAGAGAGAGAGAGACAGAGAGAGAAAGTGAGAAAGCAAGCTGCCAGGTCAGGGACTCAAACTGCTGTCGGCCATGTGGGAGTCCAGTGTCCTTAACCACCACGC
Source organism: Tupaia belangeri chinensis (assembly GCF_000334495.1). Lineage (NCBI taxonomy): Eukaryota > Metazoa > Chordata > Mammalia > Scandentia > Tupaiidae > Tupaia > Tupaia belangeri. Next base: position 818,106 of record NW_006204037.1, on the reverse strand, counting down.
CACGTGCTGGCCCTGCAGTTTTTAATTTTCCTAGTGTATTTTTTCATGCTTTAGATTGTTAAAAATCCTCTAAATTTATTTTGTTTCTGTTGGTTATATTATTCTAATGATTCACAGAGAAAATAAATTTAATTCTTCACTCAAAAGGAGCAATATGCGTCAGTGTAAGTTTTTACACATTCCATATAATGCAGTTTAAGTGCGGTTTTTATGGAGAATAGAAAAGAATGCAGTTTTGCATTTTCTTTGCTGTGGCATGATGTCAGCAACAGTCACTTCAGAAATGATGGCTAGAAAGTCGAAAGCTTAAAGACCATTAAACTTCTCAAGAGTTACTGCAGGGGAGATTCACTATGTGTCCAGCCAGTGTTTGCTGGCTCCAAGCAAAGTAACATTGGTATTGTTTCCATCATTTCAAGATTTTAACTTTGAGCAAAGCAGTGGGAGTCCCTTGATATGCTGAACTTCTCACATCTTCAGAGGGTTGACCTCTGGCCAGAAAATAGAAGATCCTGCTTCTGGGATTGAGAAATTAACTTCAAATGTGATCATTTTCATAATTATCTATACTATGAGATGATGCCATGTTGTAACCCAACAGCACCAGGATTCTAGAATTTCAAAATCCTCACAGGAATCTGGTTTTTGGTGATTGACTGGATTTTAACTTTAACCTTGACTCCGAGGTTCTCCAGATCCTCACGTGCTTCTGGTTCCTGGTGAACCTCATGCTACATGGGTACTGCATAGCCCATTGCATCATACATTGCCCTACCATGTATCAGCAGTGTTAGATACAAAGTGTAGGAGGCCATTGTTTTGGAATTAGCTCCTATGCCTGACCCCAACAGATCAGACAAAACTAAAAATCAGAATGGAGTCACTCATCCCACTTCACCAAACTGAAACTAAGTTGTCATCTGACCTTCCAAAAAGTTAGAATAAGAGACAATAACCTAAATAGTCCAGTTTTCATTGCATTATGAGGACGTTATCTGTTTTATCTCCTACACAAAAAGTAATCTCATGTTAACCAGTTATCTTTCAATTGTACTGTCTCCCCTGTCTCAACTTTAAAATGAGAAATCTGCTCTTTCTTCTTTGTTTCTGCTCTCTTCAGCTCTTCTCTCTATATGAAAAGTAAAAATTAGAAAACAATTAAATGTCACGTTACCTACTAAAAACAAAGGCATGTCAGAAAAAAAAAAAGAACGAAAAACAAAACCAGCCTCTTTTGCGCAGCTCTTTGGAATGCCTATTCTACTTTATATAATGAAGTCTTGCCCAAATCTGGAACTGAACATAAAGCTGACTGAGGTCTGTGATGGTTAGTTTTGGGTGTTAACTTGACTGGACTAGGAAAAGCATTATTCTACGTGTGTCTGTGGGGTTGTTTCCAGAGGTGATTAACGTGCAAGTCTGGAAGCTCTGCCCTCAATGTGGGCAGGCACCATCCAGCTGCCAAAGGGCTCAGGGAGAATAAATATAGCAGATGGAGACAGAGCAAGATGAACTTCTATCGCCTGAGGACTCCAGGATTTATACTGGCGACTCCCTGGATTCTCAACCTTTCAACCTTGGACTGTGAGTTATAACCAGCTTTCCTGCCTCTGAGACCTACAGACTTGGACTGAGCCATGGTATCAGAATCCCAAGATCTTATAGCAGGTGGCGGCCTGCTATAAGAATTCTCAGATGCCATAAACCCTTTCACCCTGGGACTGTGAGTTATACCCGTCTTTCCTGCCTCTGAGACCTACAGACTTGGACTGAGCCATGGTATCAGAATCCCAGGATCTCCAGTTTGCAGGTGGCCTGCTATAAGAATTCTCAGATGCCATAATTGCATGAGCCAATAAATTCTTGTAGGTCTATAAATATTCTATTAGCTCTGTCTCTCTAGGAAATCCTGACTGATATAAAATCTTTAAGCTTGTAAACTTGTAAATTTGACACTAATTTTGTAGATTACACCATGGTTCTGGTTCTGTACTGGATATTGTAATTCCTCATTCCATTGTTTATCATTTCATGTAAAATTAACTTTGCTCATTGCTCAAGACTGAGCATAAAGGTGATCCTTCAAATCCTAATTGAGATTTCTAATTGAGTTTTTCTTAGCCTTGTTGATTCTTATTTAAAGCATCTTTTTTTTTGTTTTGTTTTGTTTCGTTTTGTTTGCTAGAGACCCTCTAGAGTCTGAAAGAATCCCAGTTGAGAAGAGAGAGAATAAAGCGCCCAGGGGCGCTTCCATGAGAGGCTTTTGTGGCTCCACTGGTATTCTTTTTTTTAAAGAATTATTTTATTTAACTTTATTTATTTATTTATTTATTTTAATTTGACCATAAAGGGAGAGGGGCAGGGAGAGGAAGAGAAAGAGGGAGAGAGAGGAAGAGAGAGAGAGAAAGAGAAAGTGAGAAAGCAGGCCACTAGGTCTGAGACTCAAATCGCAGTTGGTCACATGGAAGTCCAGCACCCTTAACCACCACGCCCCCTGCCGCCCTGGCTCCATTAGTATTCTATTATCTAACTGGACTCTCAGGAATGTACCCAAGGGCAACTGAATTTATATGTTGCCAAACAAATTGAGAGAAATAGTAATCATTCCAGGTGAGATGACAGTGACTCTGAATTGATGTTGTAAGCCCCTGTTTTCACTAAGAATGTCTGCGGAAAGCCTGAAAAATCATTTAGTTGTGTTTAGTTTCACAGAGAGATGAAGGGATTCATCAATGGTCATTCAGAGCTAAGCTCAGTATCCTGGGGATCCTCACTCTTGTCTGGTTTACCACATTCTCTATTTTTTTCTTTTCTTTTCCTAAAGCCTACTGAAGAACTCCATTTGGGAAAAAATGTGGAAGGCCCCCTGCAAAATAGATTTTCCCTGACCTCTACTCTCCACGTGTGGCAGCTAAGAGGCAGCATAGGCCCTGATGCCCTTCCCTGCTCACCACAGGCAGCACTGAAGCACAGCGTTTTCATTATACTTACGGAGACAAAGACACAGCAGGGATTTGCTTAAACATTAAAAAACACCCTTCTTCCAGGGTGGAGAAAATAAGCATTTCCTAGTGGGAAGAAAGTACTAGCCTATAGAATTAATAGCTTAAAAGCACTGATTATATTTTCCTGCTCTATAAAGAACACAATTGCTAATGACACCACTAGCCTACTGTGAGCTTTTCCCTCCTGTCTGCGCACACGACACTTTCTAAAAACAGATCCAGCTCATGTCAGCAATTTACAAAATCCAAAAACTAAAACCCATACTTGGAAAGAAGTGGGGCTATTGCTCATAAATCGCATAAGAATGAGTTTCCTTTGCAGCTAGCTACATTGACGAAGACATTTAAATGAAAACCTTACTTGAATGCAGTAAGAATGGTATTATGTAACAGCATGAGTTGCTCAAAGAAAATTTAAATTTCCAGACACCATTCACTGGGACGTCTGGACAGCTCTTTCTAAGTGCATGAACATGAAGCAGGCATCACCTGGGATAGGTACTTTCAAATTCAATCGAGTACATGGTTGTGTGATTAATCACTTCACTTACACCAGATAAAATAAGTCACTGCTGGGGCCACGGTTAGTGGTACAGCAGTAATGCAATACTCTGTGAGGCTGATCCACATGGGAAGATTCTGGGAGTACATTTGAAGACTTCCCCAAACATACCTTGTATGTGCATGCCCATGTATGGAGTTGGCCAAGACTAAGGGTGGATCATGGCATGAAGGCCCTATTCGGGGTGCCAGTTTCTCTCTTTTCTTTTTCTCTCTCTCTGTCTTACTCATAGACAAAAAAAAAGAAAGAAACTTTTAAAAATTTAATATTTTCATAAATAGCTGGTAATCTTTTTGAAGAAAGGGGAGCCAGCTGGCTTGAAGAAATGTCCTTTTCTTCACTCTTTTTTGCATATGTTATCAGTATAAAATTAGTCCACAGTAACTGTGTATTATGTTGACCTCTATGAAAGCTGTCTTCAAGTTATCTTCTGTTGTTTGCTAGATTTTGTGTTCTGAGATGAAGAAAGGTTAGGATTAATTTAGATTCCAGCATTGCACAAGAGTTTGCAATAGATCATAATAACTCATGTGAAATGGATTCAATACCAGTTTCTGTAATAGTCAACAGAAGAAGAAAGTACGTGCATCCGCAAGGCATAGAGAGTGGAGAGGAGGACAGAACACCCGCACACCCAGCCCCAGTTCTTGTCTCTCAGGGAAAGGCCATTGACTGTTCCAGTCATGAGGAACTTAGAGAAATATGGAACACTCTTTTTAAAGACTGTTGCACATGGATTGTATTGGCACTAATTATTCTAGAGTCACAAAACATTAAAGGGGTTAGCAGAGACAGAATGGTGTGGATTGAATATTAGCTCTAGCATATACTGGCTGGGTGACCTCAAGTTCAATTTCTGCTTTTGAAAAAGTGGGATAGAAGCTGGACTGTGGAACAGTGGTACCTGGTGCTCTTTGCGGCTGACTCACATGGAACGTTCTGAGTTTGTACCTAGAAACCTTCCTGAGTACTCCAGGTGTACTTGTTTGCCCACGGGTGGGACAGACTGAAGCTGAGGGTTGATCATAGCACCAGGAAGTTGTAGTGGGTATTGTCTTTCTCTTTATCTGTCTTTCTCATGGAGGAAATAAATAAAATAAACTTTAAAAGATAAAAAAAAAGTAGTCAATATATTACTTTGTTTTCTCCCCAACTATTTTCTTAAAAAATTCAATCCTGTAGACATTGTCACACATCTAGTTTCCACCTAAGTATATCAGTTGTTGACATTTTGCCACATTTACTTTCTCTCTCTTCACATAACACTTTTTTTTTTTTTTGGAGAGGTTTTTTACTATAGGGCGCATGTGCTCACCAGACAGACAGAGAGAGACATAGAGACAGAAAGCAAGAAATCACCCCCCAGGGGGGATGGTCACGCCACAATCCCTTCTCCTCCATTCTCCTCTTGGGATCTTGGGCACACACGCACATGAGCCTGGCGTGAGTTTTAAGCCACCGGGTCCGGGACGTGAACCAACTGCGGTCGACTACGTGGGAGTCCAGCGACATAGCCATTACGCTAACTGCTGGTTCCCTTCACATAACACTTTGTGGTGGCTGTTGAACTATTTGAAAATAAGTTAAAGACTTGATGACACTTAAATACTTCACAGATATCTCCTAAGAATAGAAGGCAGTCTCCTCCATAACCACAGTTCTATTAAATCAATCAAGAAATGTGAACCCCAATACTACAATATTATTATGTTCTACATATCCAGATTTTCCTAGTTGTCCCAGTAAGATCTTTATACTTGATTTTGTTTTCTAATTCAGGACAAATTTAAGGATCACACATTATATTAGCTGTCATGTCCATAGCCTGTTTCAGTGTAGAACATTTTCCTTAACTGTTGTTTTTCATGATAGTGACATTTTTTAATAGGTTAAGCTAATTGTGACCATTTGTAGAATGCCCCCAAATCTGAATTTGTCTGTTTCTTCATTACTACATTCAGGTTAAATATTTCAATAAGAAATCTACATGTGATGTTTAGTACTGCCCATTACACACAACTACAATGCACATAATGTTTATCTTATTACTGGTGAGATAACTTTGCCTACTCGGTTAATGCCTTTTCCATTAGATATTTTTATTCTAAAGATAACTTTTTCCTTTTGTAGTTAATAACTAACCTATGGCACAATGCTTTGAGACTGTAGAAGTGTTTTATCTTCTAAGAACCTTTTAACAAATACATTTTAACATCCATTGATGACCTTTGTCTGAATCAGTTACTACTTTCATGATCAAAAAACTATGATTTTTTCCTTCACTTTGAGTATCACTATGAATGATTTGTTTTTAAATGTAGTACATTACAGTCTAATAATAATACCTTTCTTAAGAGCTGTAAGGATTTGAATAGAGTATCTAAAACTCTTGGCACATACCTGGACCATACTGGGCATTTTACACGTGATCACTTATGATGATGATTGTTATTTTATCCTATGTGCCAGAAATTAAAGTACTAGTTTAATGTTGTTATAATAGAGTACAAACTAGTCATGAAATTACATCTTGTCCAGAGAAGAAACGATGGAGCTACCCAACCAACAGATTTCCAGAAGTCCTCTAGGCCTGTGGTTGAAAGATTTCCCTCTTCCTTGGAGATCTACATGGTACGTATAGACTGACCAAATCCCACAGCTGCTCCTGTTCCAGTTATACCTCTGCTTCAATCTCAAGAGCAATAGCACAAATACTTCCTTTGCTGGTCCTGGCTACAGGCCTACCAGGGCTAGCAACCTCCTCCAATCTGACCATTCTCTACCTCTATTAAGGGAAGGGGAAGTTCACCCTTTCAAATGGGAAGCAGCTTCAATTTTCTGAGAAGCCATTACCGAAACAGTCTTAGGGAAGAGGTCATTGGCAAGTGGGGGCAGCAGCAGAATCCAGTGAGTTACTTGCTCATTTTCTAGTTTCTCTTATTTGCTCTTGGAGGAAGTCTGATCCTTGATGCTGAATTCATTTGTTGGCAGTAAGTCAGTAAGGTCTTTAGGAAAGCATATGAACTCTCTCAGGGAGCTAACGGATATTTACGTATCTTAGAGACAGGATTTGGGTCCAAGAGTACTCTTGCCAAGTACATGGCCAAGAATGGCTCTGTGGTCTGGGAAACGAAAGAGCAATGTCATATATAATCTCATTAGAGATTATTAGCTAACTATAAGATGCTTCTCCCTAATCTTTATGGGCAATTTTTTTTGCAAGTGTGTGTGTGTGTGTGTCTGTATGTGTGTGTGTGTGTGTGTGTGTGTGCGCGCACCTGGTTGTGTGTAAAGTGGGTCAGAGATGAGAGGTAGAAATGACTTTTTAAAGTTACTCTTGTGCATCTCCTCCTACACCAATCATTCTATGCCTATCTTTGCCTTGCATTGTGTCCAGGGAAGCTGATCTGTGGCTTTCAAATGGGTTTGAAATGAGATGTTCCAGCAGGAGCTCAGATGACAGGAGGACAAAGAAGCCTCTCGTCCCTGCTTCTCTGCAGTAGCTGGGTTTCTCCACACTACAGTTCTTCTGGGCCTCTCCTCCATGATCCTTGCTCTTGTAGGACATAGCTCTTATTCCTTCTATCTCCCTAGCCTTCAGTTCTAAGGCTAGTAATGGTTTCCTGCAGGGACAGTATCCAGGTGTCATGCCATCCCATTTTCTTATCCCTGTCAACTCTCTTATAAATAATCTCTTATCTTCCATAATCCTCTACATGGAAATTACAGATTCTTTCATTGACTATGTTAAGATATCTTTGCTTTCAAAAATCAATCCTCATTAATGTAAGAGACTGTTGTCTGAGTTTTAATCATTTTGGTTTTCTTTAGAACTGTATTCACAATAAAGAACATCATTGACATTAACAGATTAGTGTTATACCCAATACCCAATTTAATATGTCCAATTCAATATATACTTCCAAAATAACCAATACAGCAAATTTCAAGTGTTCACAACATAATGAAATGTTAAATGTTGAAGGCAGTAAATATGTTTATATCTTATGTTTGTTTATTATACACCATATACATACTTTAAAAAGTATAATCTGCCCTATAAAGATGTATAATGATTATATGTAACTCATAAAAAGTAATAAATATTTTTTCAAAAAAAAAAATCTCTTTACAAAAAGTGTTTTTATTTGAACCATCTGGAGTGGACTCTGCTTCCTCTCAGAACCCTGCTGAATCCTGCCATACCTGCTATCTATGAGGTTCTTTACTATTGATAGATGATTACTGACTCAGTCTTCCTCCCAACCCTGTGCGGGGGGTCATTACCACCATGTTATTGTGTAGATCGGACTTCAAAGAATGACATGACACACCAAGTGTCCTATACTCATTAAGTGTTAGAGTCCAAGTTAGCATTCCTCTAATGCTACATATAGGGCTCCTGCACACAGTGGTTTGGTAATCTGCCTAACATTTAGTCAAAGATGGTCCAGGATGTTTTAAATTTTGTAGGTGAGGAATTGCAAAAAAGTATTTATGCAACTTGGAGCAAACTGCGGAGTGTAACACTAGAAGTTCTAGAGTTCACCATTAGATATTTCTTTCCTTCCAAACACTTTACCTCAAATTCACAGAAATGCTTATCTTTTGGGCAAACCTATTATATCAGTTAATCTGATTAGAAAAAAATGGAAGAAGACTTGAAAGAGGAGGCAATGACTTTTAAGAGGAGTAATTTTCCTGATGTTGGTTATCTGAAGTTGCCCTGGGGATTTAAAGAGACTAATGTCCTGCTCAGTTTCACCATGGTTTGCTCTTTTTGCATGAACTTACCTCCATAGCCACCACCTTCCTTTTCTCTTCTCTTCTTTTTTCTTGTTCTTTTCTCTGCATCTTATGACCATACTTGTGCCCTATTTCCTATCTTTCTTTCTTCTACTACTATGGAATTTTTCTTTTGTCCCCAAACCACTGCAGTTTCTGAAGCATATGCTGTACTTTATAAGTCACCATTAGCAGGGAATGGAAGGTGTGGAAGTTGGAAAGCTGAAACAGATAAAGCTACATCTAGTCCTTTCCTTCTGAGCTTTTCCCCTCAATTCCTACTTTCTCAATAATTTTGACAATGCTCTTTTGACCCTTCAACCTAAATACAGTTCATAAGCATTTTTCCTTTCTTTCCTTCCTTCTTCTCTCCTTTCTCAAAAGAAACAAGACAGACAGAGAGAGAAAGAGAGAAAGAGAGACAGTACTCTTGATTCTTGATTCCAAGATCTACCCCCAGGCTCAGCCAGCCCAGGATTATGGGCTCATGCATGCCCAAGATGTTCATGGAAGTCTCCAGAAATAAACCAAAAATGTTTCCATTAAGGTCAACCTCACAGAGCATTGCATTTCACTGCCACACCACTACCTGGCCCCTAGTTCTCACTTTTTAAGTTAAGAAATCATAGCTAAGAAAGTTACCCAGCAGGTAGTTTGTAATGGGGCTTCTTGTGGCCTGAGTCTCGATGGGACAAAAGTCAATTGATGTAATGAAAATAGCACAAGGTGGGGATTTCCTTCATGGCCCAAAGTCTGAGCTGTCTTCCAGAGTGGGAGATCCGTAATACAAGCCTTTCTAAATGTGGTCTGAGAATTACCAGCAGCAAGCTCACTTTGCTGCTTAACAATGCAGATTCCTGAGCTCTCTTGGATTTACTGAAGGAGAAAGCTTGGTGAGAAATCAGCATTTTAAACTATTGGGGTCATCAGAAAAGTCATGACGTATTTTTCTGAATGCATAAAAAAATGTTATGACTTTTTCAACGACCCAATACCCAATAGTTCTCAGAAAAGATTCTTATGTATAAGAAAGTACAAGAACCTCAATCATTGGATGAATAATTTGAGAAAGTTACTGAACTTCTCTGAGTCACATTTTCATCATCTGTAAAATAGGGTGAAAACCTCCTTCATGTAATGTTATAAAAATTAAAGCTCATAGGGCGGGTCCCATGGCCTCTTAGTTAAGGGAGTCAGAGTCCACATGATTGATGGCAGGGTTTGAATCCTGGCCCTAGTGGCTTGAAAAGCATGCTTGGTACATGGACATGTGTGCCTAGAATCTCAACAGAGGCAGAAAATGGAGGAAAATGGATTTCAGCATGACCACACTCCATTGGTCACTGAGAAGTCCCTTGCTTCCTCTCCCTTTCTCTCTGCCTCTCTCTGAAGCGCATATGCTCTCTGGCAGTTAAAAAAAAAAATCATTAAGTCCTTTGTCTGGACTACTGTAACACAATAAATGGCTGTTTTTAATAAACAATTAAAACCAATGATTCTTACATGATAAAAACAATTGATTTAATATTCACATTGACTGGCATTTGGTATTTAGTAAAAACCATAAACAACGAAAAGATTATTTTTAAAAGCATAATAAAGTAGACAATCTAGAAGCATACTATATTGCTATTTTCTCTCATATAATCTTGCAGCTAAAAAAATCAAGTGATAAGTTATCTTGCTTTCCAGAAGTTTCTATATGTATTTTGTCTGCTTCTTTTCTTTATCTCTTTTCTTTGAAATTTTAAATTTCATTTGGAAGACAAAAATAAGGGTATTATTTGAATAGAGAAAACGTTTTTAAACATCTCAGGAAGAAGCTAGTAATCCACTGCATGTGAGGATATGGAAAACACTGCTTTGCTGGTATGTGAAGTTCTTTAGTGATCTGCTTTAAGAACAGAAGGTCTTACATTTTAATATACACCCCGCTGAGAAACTTGCAGCTGATTTATGACCTCTCAAGCCTGCAGCTTTGCATTCTGCATGCACACTTGGGAGAAATTATGGTTTCAGAAAAGGGGAAAGAGGATTTTTTCCTCATCTGAGAATTACATTCCAATTATACACTGGTCTTCAAGATGAAATAAGAACATGAAGAATAAGATGAAAAAAATAGAAATATAAAACCAGGACACCAAAATCTTAATTGAAATAGAATATTATGAGCATAGAACCAGAAAAATGCCAATCCATTACCAGTAATTCCTCTATTTTGATCACCATCAAAACACCTGGTGCGCTTTAAGCATTTTGTAGATTCTTGGGCCTCCTCCCAGATTTAATGACTTAGCCTCTCTATAGGCAAAGCCCAGAAATTGACTTTTAAAACCTCCCCAGATTTGGAAATGTTGACTATGTATGTGTGTATGTATATGTCTATGTGTATGTGTGTATATATTTCAAAATATGCATTTTCCATAAATTTTGTGAAGACTTCATACAGAACTCTGAGAGATCAAGATAATGAGATCAACTATGAATATTCAGTCCAGTAAAGCCCTTGGGGCCCACTGAGGGTTTTTAAGCTATACCCCTTCTATACAGAATGATCTAAGCATTTTTCTGTAGATTCTCCTCTAGTGGAGGGAGAACTCTCTCTCAGGTGCAAACAGTAAGAATGTGCATTGTAGGGAACCAGCAGTTAGCGTAATGGCTATGTCGCTGGACTCCCACGTAGTCGACCGTGGTTCGTGTCCCGGACCCGGTGGCTTAAAACTCACGCCGGGCGCGTGTGCGTGCGTGCCCAAGATCCCGAGAGGAGAATGGAGGAGAAGGGATTGCGGCGTGACCATCCCCCCCTGGGGGTGATTTCTCGCTTTCTGTCTCTCTGTCTCTCTCTGTCTGTCTGGCAAGCGCACGCGCCCTACAGTGAAAATCTCTCCAAAAAAAAAAAAAAGAATGTGCATTGTATTGCCCCATTGGAAAAATCTTGACCCATTTTTGCATAGAAAAGTATTTCATGACTTTTCCAATGACCCAATTCATAGATAATTTAAAAACAATACTACAACTCTGTAAATATTCCCTGTCATCACCATGCTCCAGCAAACAAAACAAGTGTCTATGATAAAATACTTTTCCCCTCAAAAAGCTTTTTAGTCTAAATTCTAACAGTTACGGTTGAGTTTAATAACATATATGTCATTAGGTATACTATTAAGTGTAGTTCTATATGCATATACACAGTGTATATTATAAGATTCAAATTAGCATATCATTCCTTATTATTTCTCTCTCTCTTTTTTTTTTTTTTTTACTTTTGCTATAGGACAGAGAGACAAAGAAAAACAGAGAGAGAGAGAGAGAGAGAGAGAGATTAACCTCCAATGTAGATGGCCACATTGCAATCCCTTGTCCTACATTTTCCTCTTGAGATCTTGGGTACATACTCACATGCACCAAATGTGTGTCTCAAGTCGAAGGGTCTGGGACGCGAACTGCATAGTTGGCTATGTAGGACCCAACCACTTTAACCTCCACGCCATCAGATGTCTATTGCTTATCCTTAAATGCAATTATTTTCTAACTGAAAGTTAATTTGGAGAACACTTCTATAGCTGGCCTCCGTCACAGGCAAACTCAGTTACACGTGTGTGTTTCACATTCAGTTCACAAAGGTTCTCAATTGTGTGAGTGCACTACGAGCACATACATTAAACAGTAGATTCAAAGTACAAAGTAATAGGGTAGTGCTTACAAAGACAAAGAATTGGAACTCAGGTTTCCTCAATTTATCTTTCTATTGGGCCATCAGAAAAGTCACTACATACTTTCCTATGCAAAAACGCAACATGACTTTTCCGATGACCCAATATATGGAGTTTTAATTTATAATTAATTTATTTTTGCTAGAGGGTACATGTGCTGGCTAGAGAGAGACAGAAAGCAGGAGAGGAGAAAGTAACCCCCATTGAGTGTGATTACATTGCAATCCCTTCTTCTTCATCTTTCCCACCCTTCAGGATTTGGGGCATGCAAGCACACAGGCCCAGTGTGTTTCTCCAGTCACTGGGTCTAGGACTCAAATGGTGCTGTCAGTCATGTGGTATCTGGCTGCCTTAACCACCAGGACACTAAGCCAGCCCTGTGCTTTAATTTAAAGAGTGAAACAATTTAAGAGCTGCAGGGTGTGATTTTCTGTTTGTTTGTTTCATACCAGCTGCAAAGTTTAGTTCACAGTTAAATATTTAGTGGAATATGAAAATTTTGGGGGAAACGTTTATGTTTCATTCTAAATGGTTTAAAAACTAAAAAACAAAACAAAACAAGACAAAAAACAAAAAACAGTATTTGGTGTACAATTTAGTAGTTACCAAAATTGTTCTTTTTGAAGATGTTCCACTCATTACTATTTATTTGTGCTGGCATAATTACATATAACAAGTTAATTGAAAGAAAAATTTTACTATGTTTAATTCTGGCTATTATTATTCATTCCACATCACAATTACTAATGAAAATACTTCCATTGCATCCAGGAAGGGCTCTTAGGTACAAATAATAAGATGTAAAATATACGACATGTTCTTTGCTCCCCTCCATTTTTCCCTCTTGCCCAAGCCAGTGTTTCCATGGTTCATAGCTGCTACCTCCTCCAAGTGGGTCTAAACTCTCCTCCACTGTTCCAGCCTCTAGCATGTGTATTCGTTGTACTCTGCTCTCTGATCCCACTTCCCTTTTCCTTTTGTAATATCTCTTGCCTTTTATTGTGCACTGGCCAGGTGCTTGATTTGACTACCACTGCCAGCCAGTGAGAATACCTTGGTACTTCTTCTTAGAAAACCCACTACCATACAGGAAGAGTCCTTGTCCTTAATGATTATAGAGCTGCTATTATTAGTTGTTTGGAAGCTGTTCCTTCGTGTCTCTTCCATATTCCCTTATAATAATCGAAGTGAAGAAGTCACCAACCTCATATATTTTCAAAATAGTCAGAAGCAGAATCTTACCTATAATGCTAAATTATTGTAATTGTGATGGTGAATTTAGTGAACATAAAATGGAGTTTCCATACAGTAAAAAGACCAAATGCTCCCATTATCATCTATTTTTTTCCTATAGAACATTACTTTCAAAATATTACTGCACAATAATACCATTCCACACTTCTTTGTATAGTTCTTGCTATTTACAAAGCTATTTCATTTGCATCATTCCATTTGGTATTCACAATATTATCAGTTATTGTTGTTATTGGACAATATCATCTCCATTTTGAAATAAGTAAATCATTTAAATGATTTGCCTAAAGTTATATGGAAGGCCAGTGACAGAAAGAGAGGTTTTCTTGACTCTAAACTGCTTCTAAGTATCATTGCAAACCTTCTCTTCATTATACAGCAAGCTAGCTCTGACTATTTGGTAAGCAAAATTTAGTGATTATTCATTTTCATTCCGATTTAGTAGTCAAAGGAAGTTATAGGACAAGGATAGTCTCTGTGCTAGAAGTTTATAATCTAGTAGGAGTTTATAAAACATTAGGTTTAAATACTTTAAATAAATTCTCACTTTTATAGTTTCATGGAAACACTTCGATACTTGTATAAAGAAAAATAATTCAAATTTGGGAGGCTCTAACTTTAAGAGATATCATAAGAGGGCCAGCAGGTGATGTGGATGTTAAAGCATCAGATACCACACAGCTGACTGTGTGATAGAGACCCTGAGGCTTGGAAATCTTGCAGGGTATATGCATGCCCGAGATCCTGACAAGAGTACGGAGAAGGAATGGCAGAATGGCTGCATGCCCAATATACTGCAAGGAGAATGGACAAGGAATTGCAGAGTCGTCATTCCCCTGGTGGTGGTGGTGGGGTGATTTCTCACTTATCCTTTCTCTCTCTGGCCAGCACAATGTGCTCTATAGCGAAACCGAAGAGGACAAAAAAGGAAGAGAAAGAAGAAGATATCATAAAATCTAATAGTAGAGACCGGAGAAGGAATGGCAGAATGGCTGCATGCCCAATATACTGCAAGGAGAATGGACAAGGAATTGCAGAGTCGTCATTCCCCTGGTGGTGGTGGTGGGGTGATTTCTCACTTATCCTTTCTCTCTCTGGCCAGCACAATGTGCTCTATAGCGAAACCGAAGAGGGGAACAAAAAAGGAAGAGAAAGAAGAAGATATCATAAAATCTAATAGTAGAGACCAAATTATCCAAGTACCTGTGTGATAGTTTCATTTATTATAAAGAAAACTTTTATTTAAGGAATTCAAATATTTGAGTTAAACATCAGACAATTATGTGGTTTCTTAGATTCTTAACAGTGGAGGAGGCTACGAAGACATGAAATTATGTTTCAATGAAAATGCTATCATCAGAAATTAAATACTTTTTTTTAAGAGGGAGAGATTTTTACTATAAGGGCACATGCACTCACTAGAGAGACAGAAAGAGACAAAGAGACAGAAAGTGAGAAGCCCTACGGGGGCGGTGGGATGGGGGGAGTGACCATGGTGCAATTCCTTCTCCTCCATTCTCTTCTTGAGATTTTGTGCACATGTGTCTGGTGTGAGTTTTAAGCCACTGGATCTGGGACTAGAACCATGGTTGTTGACCACATGGGAGTCCAGCGATGTAGGCATTACACAATATGCTGGTCCTAATTTTTTTTTTTTGAAAGAAATTTTTGTTACAAGGAGCATCTGGTCACTGTCGCCATGTGGGAGAGATAGGGTCAGAGAAGGAGAAAGCAAGAAATCATCCTAATCTCAAATGGATGAGGTACCTTTCCTTCTGCACCTGCAGAGATGCACTGGAATTTCTTACTGTGTCCAATTGAACATTTACTTCTCCTGGTAACACGACCCAGATTTCCACTGTATATTCACCCTTCTCCTCCTACATGAGTCCAAGGTAATTGGCGTGGGTCAACTCTCCCTTGATTTTAGTAGTGAGCCCATGTAAAAGCCTAGTTAAAGCAAATCCTCTTGACCTTGTGACTACTTCAAGGTTAGGTCCAAGTAGCCACAATCACAAGGCTTTTGTAAGACTGCTATGAGAGAGATAATGACTTTGGCGGATTAAGAGCTGAAATGGAACAGAAATTCAGATTTCTGGGAACTACCATTGTTAAAGGCTTTGACTGAGAGTAAAGTCAACTTTGAAGCAAAGCTGAACTGAAGGAAGAGTGAGGAGATTCATCCAGGGAGACAGAGACCTTTGTTGTCACTATTAAACTTCTGGATTTACTAATGCCTGATGCTAGACCACCCCTGGGATTATTCAGTTATGATAGCCAACAGTTCTTGTTTTATTTTATTTTATTTTTTTTTTCTTCAAGGATATTGAGTTGGGGTTTCATCAAATAATTAAAATAGAAAGAGTCCTAGCTACTAAGGAGACATCAATTTATTCTTTTCTTAGGCCATGTAGTATTCTCTGTCATGTCTAGGTTTCACCTGTGAAATGGTGTAATTCACCGATTGAAAGGAGAGCTTTCCAGGCCAGAGAGTGGGCCATAGTAGTTTCCCATGCAACCTGGCTTTCCTTGATGTGTAAATACTTCATAAATATTGTGTCTAGGAGAAGTAAATAACCTACAAATACCTATTTGAAATTTGATGGGTGACTCACTTTCTTATGAACAATAAGATCCACATATTCATTTCAATTAACTTTCTTTTTTTAATTATAAAGTTATTTATTTAGTTTTACTTATTCTTATTAACATTTTAATTTGATATAAGGTACATGTGCTCAACAGAAAGAGACAGAGAGAGAGAAGGAAAGTAAGAAAGCAAGTAGCCAGGTCCAGTACTCAAACCACTATTGGCCATGTGGGAGTCCAGCATCTTAACCACCAAACCACCTGCTGATCCCTTCAACTAACTTTCTAAAGTAGAATATTTAATTTGCACACTATTTTTTAGTTTCTTTTATTTTTTGGCATCTAGAAGGGAGCTATCACAACATTCTGAAGACTAATGGGTGCATGAATTTGCTAGACTTTTAAAATCTCATGAAAGCATCATGAATTTATATAGCAGCTATCCAATGGTCAAGCATGTCTATTTTGATGTTTAGGACTAAGATCAAAGATGTGATTAATTTGGCCTAAGTCCATTCCAATCAATACTGTAACTAGTATTTGGCATTAAAAATAAAGCAAAAAGACATGGAGGTAGAGGAGGCTCAGGTTTAAGTGAAAAGAAGATTCTGTTTTGGACTTGTCGATTTTGAGACACCTGCAGGGTATTAAGGTGGTAATAACTAGGACCCAGTTGAATTAATTGGTCTAGACTTTAGGAAATGCTATAAGGAGAAATAACTATTTGGCTACACATTAGGATCAAGATCATTGAGGGAGTTTTAAATCCCATGATGTCTAGGCCATATCTCAGGCCAATTTAATAAGAAGCTCTGGAGACCAGGCATCAGTATTTTTTAAAGCTATTTGGGTTAGGAAAATGTATAACTAACACTGAGAAGTAATGCCCTTGTGTGCCTAGCTAATGTTTCAACTACTGGAACATTTAGGCAGCAATCAAAACATTTTGGCATTTAATTATCTATGTAAGGCATGGTTCCAATTTTCTCAAGTAAATGGTTTTATTTGTATGTCTTTTTTCCTGCTTATTCCTATCTTACAATTCTATAATGTTTTCAAACTGAATAGAGAAGCTGAAAAACATGAAGAGAATATATATTTTCCTAGGTAGGTAGAACTGAATTCTAATCCTGCCTCCTTTACTTGTTAGCTATGTGACTCTGGCTGAGATACCTTCCTTAAACCTTAATTTTTTCTTTTCTTTTAATTTTTAATTACCAGAGAGTGCTATGATTGCCAGAAAATGACAGAAAGGGAGAAAAAGAGGAAGAAAGCACCCCTCCCATGCCCTAAATGGGGCATGTTCTCCCCATCGTCCCTTCTCCATTTCTCCATCCTATTGAGATTTGGGGTATGCACACACATTTGGGCAGTACATTTCTCAAGCCACCGGAGCTGGGATTTGAACTACAGTCTGTCATGTGTTACATAGCTTCCTTAAGCACAAGGTTATAGGGCTGGTGGTCTTAGCCTTAATTTTTCTTATTTGTAAAAATGAAATTCTAGTAACTTTAAGACGAGGCGATAAATGAGATAATTTAAATAAAACACCAAGCACGAGGCCAGTTACTGTTGAACACAGTGATAATAACTGTTGAAATGAGACACATGGTTCATCTGCACATTAACAGGAACACCTTTCTGTTATTCTGCAAACCGTAGTCTTCAGGGCATCTGGTTTGGGGTCTACAGCCATCCCTGAGTAGATAGACACACTCTATCTCACACTTCTGTCATTCCTTGTCAGGGTTCTGTAATGTTTTCACCTTGGTTAATGTTGTGAGAAGAATGAATCGTAAATGAGACAGCTGGTGCCCAAAGCAGAGCGGCAGCGATAAGGCATAACTGATCAGACAGCGGCTCCTTGTTTTTCCCCTACCAAGGCCTGGCTTAGCCTCTCAATTCATTTTTCCCTTTTTGTTTTTTGTTTTGTTTTTATAATGCATTTTCCTTCTCTCACGCTTTTTAATGACCATTTCTTTTCCCTAGGCAGCACACCGTCACCCCCTACCCACCCCCTACCATGCACATGCCCATGTCCCTTCACACAGATTCCTAAAGCTAAGCCTCAATTTTTTAATCTTCTAACTCTTCTCCTCACTCCAGTGGCATCATCTGGTTTTGCAGGTATTTCATAAAACCTCGACAGGCATTAAACCATAGAAACCACTTAGGGAACAGGGAATATGATACCTGTACATAACATTATCCAAAATGTGAGATTTCCATAGCAAATACTGCTTATTTGTGACAATACCAAAATAAAATCATCTGTTTAACCTCTTGGTACCTTTCAATAAGACTGTGATTATATACAGACTTCGAGTGAATTTATTTATGCACTAGCGAGAACACGTCGCTCCTTTTCCCACACTATGCAAGCCTATGCATCTTATTACTACGTTTTGAAATGCATGTTTCACTGGAAAGTGTGCTTAAAGCTTTTTCCCAATCTGCCTGGAGGCACACTAAGGCAGAGTCCAGCAACACTCTCACACACAGGAAATTATACATACGCACATGCATTGGTTCCTGATATAATCTGATAGACAAGCAAAATTTAAATAAATTTTCTTTCAATTCATTTACATCAAAAAGCAAAAAAAAAAAAAAAAAAAAAAAC
>NW_006204037.1:762475-798690 GCF_000334495.1 Tupaia belangeri chinensis | reverse complement strand
AATTAAAAAAATTTTTTTTCAATTCATTTAAAAAAAAAAGAAAAAAAAAAAAAAAAAAAAAAAAGCTCATGTAATAGAATTAAGCAGGCTTCTGTTGGAAGGAGAAACAAGTGGACAGCACAGGACTTACCTGGCAGGAGTGAGGTCACGGCAGTGCAGCGCTGCTGGGGCTCTCGGCCCACAGCACATGCTTTAAACACAAAGCCATCTTTGGCTGTTTTTCAAGACAGAGGCAGGGGTGCTGCAGAAAGATACCGTGAACTCCTTATATGGAAAGGAGCCAGACTGGAGCAGCATGCAGAGCGAGCTGAATTAAATGTGCAGATTAAATGAACAGCTTGCTTTATGTACATCAGTTAAGTTCAAAGCTTTCTGGCCCATTGCTAATAGCAGGCTTGGCAAAGAAATAAACAGCGACCTGGTGACATAGGACCTGGCAGAAGGCAGATGAGAGCCTCTAGTGCCCTCTGGCTCTCTCCTCCCACAACCTTGATTTCTGTTCCACCCTTGCCTCTATATTTGGGGATTTATCTAGAGCACCTATTCTTGTGCAAACAAATAAGAGACAGGATCCTTCTTTGGTCCAGTTTCCTTGACCAACAAAAGCAGAGAGGAGTGTTCAGCACACTGGAGAGCAGTGAAGACAACTGAGGACTGGATAGCATTGACTCTGACCAGCACCAGAACTTGGAGAACGAGGAGCAGTCCCTGCCAACCCAGGCACAGAGTTCTCGACAGTCCCTGGATGGATACGTGGCCATGCACAAAAACATGAATAGTGTCTGGGGTCATTGGTACTACTATTAATGATTTTATTATTCATGGTGTCTAACAGGGATAGATTTCAGGCCTAGTAAAGTCGGTAGATAGAAGATTCTTCAAAAAGTTTATGAAAAAATGCATATTTTGACCAAAAATTATGCATGGATTTCAAATTTTTGTACCAAAAATAAGCTCATACCTTAATTCCATTTATCCATGAACTTTTTGAAGTACCATTATCTATTTCTCCGAGGGCTATTCGTAGGGAGCAACACTCTTTTTCCAACTGTTAAGCCAAGGTGCTTGAACTTGCCGCATTTTATCTTAAATAACTTTTAAAAATTCCTTTAAAATTATATCAACAAGATATTTTATTCTAGAGAAAAATAGAAAACAGTTAAGCACAGATTACCCATAATCCCATTCCCAGATTAATCACTTTCTTCTGCGTATCCTTCTCAGGAGACTTTTTATGTAGTGTCTTCAGTCTCCTTCTAATAAAACCAGATATTATTATAGTGCACTAATAGTTACCTGCAAAGGCACTATAGGTGAGATTAGTAGAGAAAATGCTTATAATTTACATAGAGAGTATTTCCTTCTGTGAAATTGTACAAACTCTGTTGTAAGGCTCAGAAAAGAAGCCAGGGTAAATGTAGCTGTAGTTGCCTGTGAACATGTTTTGTTTTTAGTTCAGAGCTCCAAGGCTTCCCAGCAGGGCAGTTGTGCATCACCTACGAGTCTGCAGAGCCCAGGTCTCCTGGCTGACATGTGTTGCAGTGGGGCTGGCAGTAGATGACCCCAAGACCCTATAAGGTCTTTGCCCTCAAGACTCTAGAAGGAGTCTAGTTTCTGAAACAGAATCTTGAAATGCACTGAACTTTCTGGCCCTTGCCATTTACTATGGTTTAAATACATTTCCTTCCCAAAATTCGTGATTGGGATTTGGTCCTCAATGTAATGACTTTGAGAGGTGGTAAGGCATAATGGGCAGTGTTTGGGTCATGGAGGCACTGCTTTCGCACATAGATGAACTATCTCAGGAGAGTTTGTGAGTTCCCACTTTCAAGGGAAAGGAAGGATTGGTTCCCCTGAGAGAAGGTTGTGTAAAAATGGTCTCACAGGTCTCTCAGTGTCTCTCTCTCTCCCCCCACGTCTGCTCCGGCTTCTGTTGGTCACATTGTGACAAGAAACTAGAAACCAGCCAGGTGTTGGGCCCATGCTCCTGAACATTCCAGGCGCCAGAATAAACCTCTACTTTTTACAAATCACCCAGTCTCAGATATTTCTGTTTAGCAACACAATAACAGACTAAGACATCATCTTGTCTCTAAACGGACTTGCTATCTCTTGAGTCTCTTCATTTCCTTTATGTTCACTGCCAACATCCTCCTACAACCAAGAGGCTTTCCTGCTTCTGCATTTGCCAGGCGGATGTGGCGTGTTCACAGCAGCAGGCTCTGTCCTATTTGGGGTAGAGGTAAGAAATCAACCTAATGGTGCCTACTTCTCAGCCATGAGAAGATAGCTAATATTTTGACAAATTGACTCATGCTAATTTCTCCTCGATTGGGTCTGTTCCCTTTTCCTCCCTCTGCTGTGAAGCCAGCTGGGCTCTGTGCCTCAGGGGAGCCATGTGATCTGGAAGAAAATAAAAATAACTTGCACATTTTCCTGAACTGTATTTTCCGAAACCTAAACCTTTGGGAGAACTTAGGGATTCATAGAGCTATATACAGAGCACTTTGGATAACCATAAGGGAGAAGAGCTGAGACAAAAGAGATGCTCCTGGGTGGAGCGGGAATGGAGAAGCAAAGAAGAGGGGAAGGGGCCAGTGTTCTTCTCAGCGGGAGCTGCCTGTTCAAGCACAGGTAGTCCTACCTCGAGTCCACCTAATAATGGGCCATTGGGGAAAGAATAATGGGACAGTCAACTTCTCCCAGTGTTTCTCTAAACTCTGGACTCCAAATTGCAGCCATATTCAAAGTAGGAGTGAGAGTTCAAAGCCCAGGAAAGGCTAAGGTTCAGGTCTGGGAGAATGGGGACTCAGAGTGAAACACTGATTTAATAAAAAATGAGGCTGTGCTTATTGCCTATTCAAGTTGTGGATTAATACTGTAGTCCCTCACTCCTACCCATGGTTTCACTTCCAGTGGTTTTAGTCATCTGAGGTCAACTGCCATCCAAAATAAGAAGGCATCCACTGGGGTTTTTGATATTCCCTGTGTATAAGGTGGGGACTACTCTATCTTTTTTTTTTTTTAATTTTTTTATTACCTGTCTCTTACTGCTGGGTAACAAATGACCATAAATACGTGACATAAGTTTTGTTGGGTTGTGCTTCACCTTTAAGGCCATAGAAGGAGTCCCATTTCTAGAACAGAATCTTGAAATGATACACTAAACACGCGTCCTCAGCAGGGCCAACTTCCTTTCTGGGCTCTGAGAGGATTCTGTTCCTTGAAATTTCCAGCATCTGGAGGCTCTGCACTTGCTTACTTCCCGGCCTCCTTCCATATTTGTAGACACGATCATCTGCATCTCACGCAGAGTGGACACATGCCAAGGATCCTTACAAGCTCATTGCTTTTTCTGAGCATGGTAATGGAATAATGAGAAGACAGCAAAGGTATATGATCTCTTTATCACTATACTCACCCTTTAGTCTTTCCTTTAGTCTTTTTGACTCCTTTCTCCCTTCAGTATTTTCTACTTAAGGGACATATCTGGTAATAAGAGTAAGGTAGTTTATTAGCTATTGTCAGTTGGTTAATAACATGTTTTTTCTCTTTTAATTAAAAAGCAGCCGTTCATAAAAACTCAGTATCTCCAAAATTAAAATGTAAAGGACTGTATATTGTATTTTTCATTTTGGAGGTGGGGAGGGCTTTCTGACTTATTTATTTTTTATTTATTTATATTTTTAAAGAATTCTCTTATTTAACTTTATTCATTTATTTACTTATTTTTTATCTGATCAGAGAGGCACAGAATGAGAGAGAGAGAGAGAGAGAGAAAGCAAGCCGACGAGCTGCCTGTTCAAGCACAGGTAGTCCTACCTCGAGTCCACCTAATAATGGGCCATTGGGGAAAGAATAATGGGACAGTCAACTTCTCCCAGTGTTTCTCTAAACTCTGGACTCCAAATTGCAGCCATATTCAAAGTAGGAGTGAGAGTTCAAAGCCCAGGAAAGGCTAAGGTTCAGGTCTGGGAGAATGGGGACTCAGAGTGAAACACTGATTTAATAAAAAATGAGGCTGTGCTTATTGCCTATTCAAGTTGTGGATTAATACTGTAGTCCCTCACTCCTACCCATGGTTTCACTTCCAGTGGTTTTAGTCATCTGAGGTCAACTGCCATCCAAAATAAGAAGGCATCCACTGGGGTTTTTGATATTCCCTGTGTATAAGGTGGGGACTACTCTATCTTTTTTTTTTTTTAATTTTTTTATTACCTGTCTCTTACTGCTGGGTAACAAATGACCATAAATACGTGACATAAGTTTTGTTGGGTTGTGCTTCACCTTTAAGGCCATAGAAGGAGTCCCATTTCTAGAACAGAATCTTGAAATGATACACTAAACACGCGTCCTCAGCAGGGCCAACTTCCTTTCTGGGCTCTGAGAGGATTCTGTTCCTTGAAATTTCCAGCATCTGGAGGCTCTGCACTTGCTTACTTCCCGGCCTCCTTCCATATTTGTAGACACGATCATCTGCATCTCACGCAGAGTGGACACATGCCAAGGATCCTTACAAGCTCATTGCTTTTTCTGAGCATGGTAATGGAATAATGAGAAGACAGCAAAGGTATATGATCTCTTTATCACTATACTCACCCTTTAGTCTTTCCTTTAGTCTTTTTGACTCCTTTCTCCCTTCAGTATTTTCTACTTAAGGGACATATCTGGTAATAAGAGTAAGGTAGTTTATTAGCTATTGTCAGTTGGTTAATAACATGTTTTTTCTCTTTTAATTAAAAAGCAGCCGTTCATAAAAACTCAGTATCTCCAAAATTAAAATGTAAAGGACTGTATATTGTATTTTTCATTTTTGAGGTGGGTAGGGCTTTCTGACTTATTTATTTTTTATTTATTTATATTTTTAAAGAATTCTCTTATTTAACTTTATTCATTTATTTACTTATTTTTTATCTGATCAGAGAGGCACAGAATGAGAGAGAGAGAGAGAGAGAGAAAGCAAGCCGACAGGTCTGGGACTCGAACTATAGTTGGCCATGTGGGAATCCAGTGCCTTTCACCACCATGTTACCTGCCAGTCCCAGGCCTATTTATTTTTAAGATATGTTTTCAAATAAGAGAAGAAAGGGCAGAGCTTCATCCAATCCAGTATGGCTGGCCATAGATCTGCCTGACACTCCGGACACTGTGTATCTCCTCATCTCTCATCTCAGGATGAGAACCAGGGGCAACATCCCAGGGTTGCTAATGAAAGCACTTTCTCACGTGTTCACCCACACACTCCTGACTCACAACAGAAAATATTAATAGTTCCCATCTCTACTTCTGGGCTCCCAACAGACTTTTATGTGGTATAAAGTGGCATGCAAATGCTCTGCTTACCATGAAAGGATTTAAGTCAGACAGCATTGCTGTTAAAGACAGTAACTTCTTCAGGTTCCTAGTTTGCTCACGAAATCTAAATGAATTTGTTGTTAGAGGATAAAGGGGAAGGAGAGAAGAAAGAAGAATTTTTGTTCCTTAATCCCTCCATGCATTCCTAGGCTATTGTTGGCCATGGGCCTAAGTGTGCCCATAGGATAAACACTTCCTGGGATCACAGCATGCATTCACTTTATAAACATTTGATCCAAAGCAAGTAGCATATGAAAAATGCCTTGCCTTTGCTCCTTACATTCTTTATGACAGAGCTACTTAAAATATAATAATATTTATTATGTCTTTTCATATCAATTTCAGCAGAATCATAAATTAGTTATCTAGAATATATTCTAATAAAAAGGTTATAATCTTGGGGAAGAAAATACAAATGCATTTCAGGTGTACCAAGCACAGGAGAAAAATCTTTTCTTTTTAAATATAATTCACAGATTTTGTCTTTGTTCCTGCACTTCAGATATTCATTATTCTGAATGATTGAAATATCAGTCTGAATTTTCTTACTATAAAAAATAAGATAATATACTTATTCCTCTGAGCTTGAGGTGAAGTTTTTTTCTTTAACTTTTAATCTGAAAAAAATTCTATTGATGAGCATCTCATAGGACATCTTAAAAATCTCATCCTTCAGGACCAGCAGTTAGCGTAATGGCTGTGTTGCTGAACTCCCATGAAGTCGACCGTGGTTCAAGTCCTGGACCCGGTGGCTTAAACTCACGCCAGGCCCGTGTGCATGCATGCCCAAGATCCCAAGAGGAGAATGGAGAAGTGATTGTGGCATGGCCATCCCCCCTGGGGGCGTGATTTCTTGCTTTCTATCTCTCTGTCTCTCTCTGTCTTTCTGGCAAGCACACGCGCCCTATAGCAAAAACCTCTCCAAAAAAAAAAAAAACAAAAACCATCTTTGTTAAAAGGTGTGATTTGGGGGATATTTATTCTTTATAAACATATGTGTGTTTAAGTGCTCTCTCTAAATTAATATCTTATAAAAAGAGGATGAAATATGGATAGGAAAACACATTGACCTGTCAATACTACATTGATTACAAAAATATCCAAAGCAAAAAGGAATGCTTATAAATGTATAGTGTTAACAGAGCCACATTCTACATCTCTTAGAAATCAAGAGATATTATGTGGTAGTTTGCTATCAGGAAAGGACTGTAGCAATTCAAATATGTAACATTATAGGACATAAAAGAATCAAGAGTTGTTGCAAAGAAAAGGCTTTTGTATTTTAAATTTGCAAGGCAAATGTAGTTCTAAAATTTAGGCTTAGGGAATCACTCCTATCCTGTCTTTTGTTCAGGCGTTGAAAGATAGGAGTGCTTTCTAGTAAAGCTAATCTTCCCAGTGAAGTGCTGACTGACTCATACCATTCTATGCCTTCTGTTCCACAGCACTTTAGAATTCTCAAATACAATGTACTCTCAAAATACGAAGTTTTTAAAATGTTTATTATCATCGAACCGATTTCTGGGCAAGAAAAATTGCGTAGTGTTCAATTAGAAAAAAAGTAGCTTGCTGTGGTCACTAAAAAGGATGTTTTACATGTGAAGTAAGGGAGTAAATATTTAACCCTCACGGGGCTAGCTTTTGGCATGGTGGTTAAGGTCTCTGGACTCCCACATAGCAGACCACAGTTTGAGTTCTAGACCTGGCTGCTTGCTTTCTCACTTTCTCTCTCTCTCTTTTCCTCTCTCTCTCTTTGGTCAAATTAAAATAAGTGAATAAAATCAAAGTTAAATCAAATAAAAAAAAATTAACGCTCACTGTTGAATACTAGCAACGATATATAGGGGGGTCTTCAAAACATTCATGGAAAAAGTGTATTTGAGGAAAACGTACAGATTTAATTTTTTTTACATCAGAATAAACTTGTAATTTAATTCCATTTTCCATGAATTTCTTGAAGTCTCCTTATGTAATAACAGTGGACACAATGACAATTTACATTTGGAGTTGTTAATTAAGTAATGTGTACAAGGTGTGAAAGAAAGCATGCAAGGAGAAATTCTGGGGGACAATTTAAGTCAAGATTTGGGTCAGGGTTACTTGAGAAAGTAGGGGAATGTAGTTTTTTTTTCTTTTTCTTTTTCTTTTTTTTTTGGAGAGGTTTTTGCTACAGGGCGTGTGCACTCTCCAGAAAGACAGACAGAGACAGAGAGACAGAAAGCAAGAAATCACCCCCCAGGGGGGAATGGTCATGCCCCAATCCCTTCTCCATTCTCCTCTTGGGATCTTTGGCATGCACGCACATGTGCCCGGTAGGAATTTAAGCCACTGGGTTCGGGACTCGAACTGTGGTTGACTACATGGGAGTTCAGGGACATAACCATTATGCTAACTGCTGGTCCCAGGGGAATGTAGATTTTTGATGGGAGTTTAAAGCATTGTGCCATTTTATGTGATATACAATCACATAGAGAGGAGAGTTACTTACTCCAATGATGCTTTATTCTTCTAAGCTTCAACTATTTAACCAGTTGAAACTTGAACCTACAGTGTACCAGTAGACAAGTGGCAATGTACTCCAGTTCATTCATTCATTCATATTCTCTCCAAAGATTAATTCATGCTATATCTCATTGCATGCAGATAAAAATGGAAGAGGATACAAGCACATCCTGACACAGTTTTTCTCCCCCCAGAAGCTTTGACACCAGAGGAGTTTTTAATATGCACTCAAATAAAAGGGAGATAGTGATAAATGCCACAAAATTTGAAAAATAAAACCTAGTAGAGATTAGCTGGAAGTGAAAGTCCAAAAGAGAATTCATATAGAAGTTAGCATCTGAGTATAATCGTGAAAAATGAGTGAAAAGATATAAAGAGAGATGGGAGTCAGGAAGTGGGGTGGTAAAACGTGAAAATGCTTAGAGTAGTACATTCTGGTTTGGCCCAAGGTAGGCTGGGAAGTGAGAAAGAAGCCCAGTTACCAGGCTAAAAGGGGATACCATATATGGTATAGGTTGAGACCAGATTATAGAAAGTCCTGCATGCTAACAGGTTTAACTTTAATTTGGTAGGTACTGGGACCCCCTGACAGAATCTGAGAAGGGCTATGATGTTAATATAGGAGCAATTTAAGATTAAACTAGCAGGAGTCCCCCTCCCTTCTTTTTTCAATTAAACTTTTAAAATGTTCAGTTGAACACCTCCAACCCCAAATCCAAAATCTGAAATGCTCCAAAGCTGAAATTTTTTAGTACTTCCATGATGCTACAGTGGAAAATTTCATACTTGACCCCATATGACAAATCACAGTCAAAACACTGCAATACAAAAATACCACATAAAATTATTTATGGGGAACCAGCAGTTAGCATAATGGCTATGTCACGGACTCCTACGTAGTTGACCGCGGTTCGCGTCCCAGACCCGGTGGCTTAAAACTCACGCCGGGCGTGTGTGCGTGCGTGCCCAAGATCCTGAGAGGAGAATGGAGGAGAAGGGATTGCGACGTGACCATCCCCCCTGGGGGGTGATTTCTCGCTTTCTGTCTCTATGTCTCTCTCTGTCTGTCTGGCGAGCGCATGCGCCCTATAGCAAAAACCTCTCAAAAAAAAAATTATTTATGTGTAAGAGGTTATGTGTAAGAGGCATAAATGAAACACAAATGAATTTTGTGTTTATACTTGGGTCCTCTCCAGTATATATATATGCAAATATTCTAAAATCTGAAAAAGATTCAAATGTGAAATATTTTTTGAACCTAAGCATTTTGGATAAAGGATAGCAGAGATATAAATATTGATTTGAATCCATCACATCAACCCAGCTGAAGAGAATTCTCCTGACCAAAGGGATATGTATGAGTAATAAATATCAGAAGGCCATGTGTGTGCAGTGAGGTGTGACACTGATGAACAGCTATGAGTATTTTTGCTGGAGGTTTTTAAATTTTTAATTATATTATTTGTTTTTAGAGGCAGGTCTCCTTGACTGGAGAAGAGATGCAGTTCTAATTATTATTCAAAAATAGGACTGGAGTGTAATTCAGAAAAAAATACCTTTGGAATCCAAGAAAAAAAATGCAGAGAATTTGCATGACATTATAGCCAGTGTATAGTTGAAGACTACAATGTAGGTCATTGATAATAATAATGATAATAATAAAAGAAATATATATATATCACAGTAGCCACAAGTTTTTGCAATATAGTTTCTAATTTTAGTACTATCATTGAGCAAGAAGCAACCTCACTTTTTTTTTTGGAGAAGTTTTTGCTATAGGGTGCGTGCACTCGCCAGACAGAGAGAGACAGAGAGATAGAAAGCGAGAAATCACCCCCCAGGGGGATGGCCATGCTGCAATCCCTTCTCCTCCATTATCCTCTCGGGATCTTGGGCACGCATACACATGCGCCCGGCATGAGTTTAAGCCACTGGGTCCGGGACGTGAACTGCGGTCGACTACGTGGGAGTCCAGCGACATAGCCATTATGCTAACTGCTGGTCCCACAACTTCACTTTTAAAAGGAGGGTTTATAGGCCAGCTGATGACATAGTGGTTAAGGAGCTGAATTCCACATGGTCAATCATGTGGTTGAGTACTGGACTCAACAGCCTGAGAAACATGATGGGCACACATGTGTGTGCATGTGTGTGTGTGTGTGTGTGTGTGTGTGTGTGTCCCTGAAATCCTAAAGGGAGGGAGAAATGGAGAAGAAAGGATTGTAGTATGAATATCTCCCAGTGGGGGGTGCCTTCTCACTTTCCCTCTTCCTCTGTCTTTCTTTGTCTCTCCCTAGTGATCACCACATGCACTGTTCTACGGCAAGATTTTTTCTTTTTAGGAGAAGTTTTTGCTACAGGGCCTGTGAGCTCACCAGAAAGACAGAGAGACAGCAAATGAGAAATCATTTTGTGGCCACGAGATTATCTCCTCCATTCTCTTCTTGAGATCTTGGGCATGCACTCACACACACCTGGTGTGAGTTTAAGCCACTGGGTCTGGAACTCGAAATGTTGTCGACTACATGGGAGTCCAGCAACATAGCCATTATGCCAACTGCTGGTCGGCAAGATTTTTTTTTAAAGGAGGATTTAAAAAGCTCTACCTAAGACTCCAGAAGATTCCATAGCACTGATTACAACCATAATAATCTGGCCACCTAAACAGACACAGACTCATTCTGGCTGGAGAGACAGAGAGCTGCAGCATCACACTGCCATGGTAGGCACTTTGATGAATATATTGCAAGAAATCAGTTCATAAAGGGATCAGTGCATAAGAAAAGGGTAAAATTTATATATTAAGAATCCTTGGATAAGAAGATTGTCAGACTTAGGTGATGTGAGGACAGAAACTAAATTTAAGTTTAAAGAAGAATCCAGACCAGATCTGGGTTATTTCCTTAGAAAGGAGAATTGGGGATCCAAGAAAAGGGAAAAAAAAAAAAAGTTTAATTGAGAAGAACAATGAAAAGCTATTTGCTGCTGCTGATATGTATAGTAGTATCTTTGTCTTGACTGATGTGCTGGAAAAGGAAATGTTATACAATGTAAAGATACATTTGATTAAATAAATAAATTAATTAATTAAATAATTAAATACAATACATAAACTGCTAGGTCCCAGGCTTCTCACATCAGTGAGTACAACTGTATTATTTGCCAGAACGCTTCCAAATCACAGTGCTTTAATATTTAGGAAGCCAAATTTGGAAGCTCTGTCCAAATTAGTTATCCTAGAAATTCATTCTTGTCCCTTCAGGACAGGAGGTTGTCTTGTTTGATGGGAGATGCTACTTCTATCTCTGCAGTGTCATGTTTTTGGTGTCCCCATGTCTTACCATCAGTTTGTTATTTGACCACTGTTGCTGTATTGCCCACAATTCACTGACAATAGCATGCCCTGACACTACTGACTACTTCTATGCCTCTGCACTTCAAAACTTTCCAGCTGTAGCCAACATAAAATACCTTTTGATGTTTGTGATCATCTATTTGAGAAGGCTTTTTCTGATGCTCATGACAATCAACAGTCATATACTGCACTCTGATAATGGCCCCGTAAGAAACATATTAGCCATACAATATAATCTAGGTATGTAGTAGGCTATATCATCTACTGTGTGAGTACACTCTATGATATCTGGACAACAACAAATCCACTAATGATGCATTCTCAGGATGCATCCCCATTGTTAGAGACACAGGTATATATATATTAGTGTAGAGAGCTCCTGTACTGAAGTTTTTCTTTTTTATTTAAGATTTAATTGGTGAGCAACTGGTGAATTTTACCATGAAGGCTGAGATGGAAGGACTGTATTCCTATGTGTACTTCTTGTGCATATTGCCTGATATCCTGGTACGCAACATCGTGATCTTCATGCGAACTTCAGTGACGATTTCTTACATTGGCCACATGACCCAGAGCTCTTCAGAGACACATCACTATGTGGATTGTGGGCAAATTCAACAGCCATTTAGCAGCTGCTCTTAGTTCTTCCATGGCAGCACCTGTAGAAGGGAGTATGATCTCTCTTCCCAGGGCCTGAAATTCATACTCATCACTGGTGGTGGAAGCAGAGGAATTGGTTCTTTTATCCCCCAGCAAACATTCTCCTGCCACCAAGGAGGAAACTCTTCTCTACAGTACCATTTATGTCTCAAAACCATCAGTCACTGCCCAATGCCTGGCCTGCACCCAGCAAAGAGTAGGCACTCAATAAAGGTTTGAAGAATTTCATTTATATCTTTTCAGCTGTTCTTGGGGCATTAGGAATTAAAGACATAGCACAATTCTAGACTATTGCCAAGAGTCTTTGTGGGGCTAGATTAATCCTTCATACACTAGCTAGAATCTGGATTGGGGATTTTATAAAAAAATAAACTCTGCTTTCGATTTAAAAAAAGATTTAATTGTATTTATTTATTTATTCATTTATTCTAGTTTTTAATTTGACCAGACAACACACACACACACACACACACACACACACACACACACATACATGGGGAGGGGGAGCAGGGAGTGAACAAGGAAGTTGCCAGATCTAGACTCGAACCATGATCGGCCACATGGGACTCCAGCACCTTAACCATCATGCCACCTGCTCACTCTTGTACTGGAGTGTTTATATCCTTCAGGTCACAGTTCTTTCTACATTTCCACAGTATCTCCCTTTCTCTATGCAAAGTGCTTCAAAAGGGGTCTCTCTTGATATCTGATGTTAACCATAAGTTAGGTTCAAGTTACTGTCCACATTGTTTGTTGGGATCATGCACCTTAACAAAGGTGGCTAGGACTAGCTGATAGCATAGTAGTTAAGGCAGCTGGATGTCTCACGACTGATTATATGGTTTGAGTCCCAGACTTGAAGTCTGAAAAACATGCAGGGTGCATGTATATGTATGCCCAAAATCCTGAAATGAGGAAGAAATGGAGAAGGGTTTGAGGCATGATCATCCTTATGGCAGGGTGATTTCCCATTTTCTCTTTCTCTCTCTCTTCCTCTTTCTCTCTGGAGAGTGCATGTGCTCTATGGAAAAGAAAGAGAGAAAGAGAGAGAGAGAGAAAGAGAAGAGGAAGAGGAAGAGGAAGGGGAAGAGAAAGAGAAAAAGAAAGAGAGAGAGAGAGAGGGAGAGAGAGAGAGAGAGAGAGAAAGAGAAAGAGAAAGAGAAAGAGAAAGAGAAAGAGAAAGAGAAAGAGGAAGAGGAAGAGGAAAAGGAAGAAGAAGAGAGAAAAAGAGAAAAAAGAAATAGGGAGCCAGCAGGTGGCATGGTGGTTAAGGTGCTGGACTCACACATGGCTGACTGAGGTTTCAGTCCTGGACTTGACTGCTTTCTCACTGTCTCTCTCTCTCTCTCTGGAAGGGACATGTGTCCTATTGCAAATTTGATAAAAATAATATTAATAATAATAATCAATAAAATTAGAAAAAAAAAGAAAGATGGCTGAAGGAGATAGATGGTAAAATGCAGAGATGTGTGAAGCTGACCAACTCCTTGAGTAGGCCAGACATGCACATGCAAGTGATCTAGGAATGACTGTGGTGTCAAGACCCTGTTAGGAATGCTATATCTCTTCTCTGTCTGTCTCTCTTGCTCCTGGAAGAAATAAGCAAACTTTAAAAACAAAAAGGTGGTCAAGCATCCTTTTCAGTGTTTTTCAAACATTTTATGACCCTTAAATTCTCCGAAACACACTATAATTAGGAAACTGGATGGCCCAAATACATATAGACAATCAACTCTGTCTCCTTTAAATATGCTTGAAATCTTAAATATCTACCTTTCCAACTATTTAGAAAGAATTAATTTTCGACAAGTCTACACATTTGTTCTTTGTTGTCGTCACAAAATCCTGAGTTACAGGGTGACTTCTAGGTTTGCTTACACAAGTATTTGGACCCAATGATCAAGATAGTCAGGTTCAGGAGCCAAAGTGAGAGCCTGGATGAACTCAGCTGTCTTTTTTACTCTAATTTGTTACTACTGGATAGCATTCTTCTTTTTGAGGCTTACATTATAAATGTTCAGCTCTGGGCTGCCTGTATTCGAAAACGTTTTTCCAGAAAGAGTAGAATGTGCTCTTACAATAAGTGGCTTAGCACTGATAGAATAAATGTGGCTTAATGAGTGAGTGTTAATGGGATGCATGAGCTGTCAAAGATGACCCTGTGTTTTCAATGCTGTCTGGCTGGAAAAATGATGGTATTATTTATTGAAGAATGAAAGAGAGAAGTTGCTTGGAAGTAAGGGTGATTTATTTAGTTTTTGAATTGCTGAATTAGAGATTCTTGTGGGTCATCTGAGTGCAAATGCCAAGGTCAGTCAGATGTAGGGAACTTGGAAGACAAATCTAAACATAAGACATTTATTTTAGAGTCATTTATACAGACATGATAGATGAGGCCATGGCTATAAATTTTAATTCACTACCTTGATACTCTGGCTGCATATGAGAGGTAGAGAAGCTGGCAAGTAAGATGATATTCTTGGCATAACTCATTTAATGATCAGGTTCATTCCTTATTATTCATGATCAGTAGGACAAGAAAATCATGATGTCTGAAATTACTAGACAGTGCCAGAGCCCATTCTAGCCTTAGTCAGAACTGGATTAATTTAGATTCACAGCTTTGTACTAACTTTATCCCCCTACCCACATGTGTATGGGGGGGGGGTGTAGAAGAGGGAGGAAGAGATAGATATGTCTGACAGGGTCTTCCTATGTCACAATGCTTCTGTCCCATCCTCTCAATTAGCTAAGTTTACAGGTGTGTGTAACCATGCCTGGCATGTTCAGGCTGGCCTTAGAACAAAACCTTGGACTCTCACGTGGCTTCCAGCCTCCCGAGCAGTACCATGTGCTACTTGTTCTCCACTATAACTGGGCCTCATTCTCTTTTTTATTGGGTAAAACTCTACGTAAGAGGAAGTGGAAGATACAACCAGTTCCCAGGAAACCAACAAATGACTGCTCTTTTGTAGAAGGTCTATAGTGATTCAAAGGTTCATAATTTGTAAAACTGGTTAGACCAAGTGGGTGAAATCCTGGAAAGCCCCACCTCTTATTGAGATACAGCTAAGGAATTATTGCAAAATTCTGTATTAACCTTCAGAGAAAAATCTGCTAACCCGGCTAATGAAGAATGCTGCTTTCAGTAATTTCTCCTTCTTAAACCCTATGAGATTTGGAGCTACTAGCTTTTAGAGCATAAATAATAAAGCTCTGAAGTGCAGAAAAATGATGGGCTTGCTTTTTGTAAAAATAAAAATGTCACATTTTAGTTCACAGTATAGTGATTTATTATTCATCAAACATTAATCAAGCACCCCTAATTGGTACAATTTTAAGCTTGTAAACTTCAAATAAGACTTGGGCATCACAAATCTGGCTAGTGGAATTCTTCATAAAACAAGGCCCTTCTCTTTAAGAAATTCCCACTCTTATGAGACATAGACATACAAAATTAGGTACAGTATAACTAAATGTGCTAAAATGCTATAGTGTTATATGCATTGCTACAGACATACTGACACATTAATGCTAACTGAGGGATTTGGGAAGGTTTCTAAGAAAAACTGAAATTCAAGATGATCTTGATAGTTAAAGATTTTTGAGGTGGTTAAGGCAGGACTGAGTATTCTAGAACAAAAGAATACCCCATGGTACACACACACAGCTTGGCAACTCATTATTTAAGAATGAAGGAAGAACTTGGTACATGGCATAAAGTGAGTTACAGAAGGAACTGAAGAAGAAACCTGGAAAGATCAGAAGTAACTTGGGCAAAATTGGCCTTTTTGCTGTATGCAAGAAGTACCAAGCCAGTGAAGGGCCGGAGGCTGTGTCCAAAGTGCCAGTGAGAAGTGATGATGATGGGGATTGCAAAGGGAAGAAGACACTGGGCTTTTCTGAGGTAGAAGATCCAACACGTGAAGTCAAGGTTCATTCTCGAGTTTCTAACTTGGAAGCCTGGAGAGAAAGACTGAGAATCTTAGCAGTGTCTAATATTCTTCTTTCTCCTTTTCCTTCTGAGCACAGATCTAAGTTTCATTTCCCAAAATTTTGTAGTTAGTTGGGACTCTGAATCTGATTCTGTCCACTAGAATGTGCGCAGAAGTGACCTACACACTACTCCTAGGCCCAAGAATTCTTTTTCTATCCATAGCAACCTTCCAGGTACGGTGCTAAAGATGACTGCATCATAGGCTGGAAGGAGCGTGGTCTGAAAATATGCATGAGACAGAACCTCCCCATCACCACATCCTGGCAGTGCTAGAAATGGACCATGATAACCAATGTACTGGG
Source organism: Tupaia belangeri chinensis (assembly GCF_000334495.1). Taxonomy (NCBI): domain Eukaryota; kingdom Metazoa; phylum Chordata; class Mammalia; order Scandentia; family Tupaiidae; genus Tupaia; species Tupaia belangeri. The sequence continues at coordinate 782,519 of NW_006204037.1, read as the reverse complement.
AAGCACTCAGGTTTATCGTGGTAAGGCATTAACGTTTTGTGGTTTATCGGTTTCAGCAGCTAGTGTTACTCTTGTGAGCAATATTAAGGAGAGAAAGAACAAAAGGAGGGGTGTGAATAAAATAGAAAATTAAGAGGAAAATAGTAGGCACAGTTTTACCTATGTTGAATTTAAGTGTTGAATTTAAGGTCCCAGATATTCAGGAGATCAGTAGCAAAACAGGTTAAAAGCTTAACAAAGCAGCTAAGGCTAGCCTTGCTATGTTTAGAAGTCTTTAATTTAAAGGTACTCTTTGAACTTAAAGAAGTAAAACGAACCACTGTTGATATATACAGGTCAAGATAAGAACATAAAAGCAGACTTCTGGGAGCAACCCCAATATTTAAAGTATCAAAAGAAGAGAAAGTCTTAGTAAAAGAGTTGGTAGAAGAGTTAGATAGAAGGGTGGGGGAGAAAGGGAAATAAATACATTTTATTTAAAGCTATATTTTTATTTAAAATATGTTTATTTAAACTTCAGATAAAACTGTGTATTTCAGATTTCTTTTGAAAAATTGGAAGGCTTGGTGGCTCTGAGCCTCTTTTGCACCTGACACTGATCCTGTGGGGGTGAAGACCATCTGCCACTGTTGGGGGCCATTCCATTCTCACCATAAAGTGGATACATTGGGCACTTCTACATGAACCTGCCAGACATGCTCCTTGGATATTTAGTAAAATGGACCCTCCCCAATTTATGAGTTAGAAAACAGGCAATAGAGAGGTTGTGTGATATCTTTAAGTTTATGTATCTCCTAAGGTAGAGAGCATAAGTGAGATATTTGGATCTGCTCCAGAAAACATAGAGGAGCCCTCACAGTGGCAGAAGGAATGAGTTTCTACAGAGAGAACTAGGAAAGAATGGGATCTATCTGGTGGGAACTTGAGTAGGCAGAAGCAAAGTCGGGGAGAGTCACACCCAGGGAGCAATGAACAGGAAGGTCAGTGTATGATTAAAGACACAAGGTTACCCAGCAGATAGTGCAGTGCCAGGAACTCAAAGAGAAAACAAAATTTGAGTAGCAGAAGTATCAAAGCCTAGACTAAGATGTCAGGGTTCAAACTGAGAATTGGAGAATTAGTTAGCAACACAATGAGCACTTGCACTTACAAGGCCAAAGCTCAGCGCTTCATCAATGCAGTTAGCAGTTCCACTAAGATTTGATACTGGTGGCCTACAGTTGGATGAATCACAATTTTGTTTGGTCTATCAGTGTTTTTAAAAATCTAAGTTAGGTTTAGGAATAGTGACACTTCTAGGGTCAGCAAGTGACATGGTCATTAAGGCATTTGACTCCAATGTGGTTCACCATGGTTCAAGTCCCAGTCCCAGCAGCTTGAAAATCATGCCAGGCACATGTGTATGCATGCCTAAAGGAGAATGGATTAAGGTGTGGCCAAACCCCTTAGAGGGTGATTTCTCACAATCCTTCTCTGTGTATCTTTCCAACTAGCCCCTATGGCAAAAAGGAAAAAAAAAAAAAAAGAAAATAAAGAAAAGAAAAAAGAAATATGGTGATATTTCAGATATAATGAAAATTTCAGAATTCTTCTGAGAAAGAAGGCCTGGCAGCTCTGAGCCACCTTTCACATGGTACCCATTGTGTGGAGGTGAGAATTATCTGGCACTTCAGAGGGACCATTCCATCTCTAGCGCCTTCACTTACTCTCACTATCTGTCTGCTTTTGCTGTATTTTAATTTTCCAGAGTTTCTAGAAGAAAACTAGAAATAAAATTTTAAGCCTCTGTGTCCATCATGATTTCATTAACCCTGCCAAGAGAGATCTTCTGACTTAACATTACCTTTAATAGGTCAAGACACAGTTGAGCATGTTTCAGCCCTGAGGTTTCATGAGGCAGACTTAGACACTTAACAGAAGCCCCTGGGTTTGGCGTTTGGTACATTGGTCACTTGCAACCTTAGCCAAGAGTATTTTCAGAAGAGCAGTGGGGACATAAACCAGATGGGATGAAAGGAGGACAGAGTACAGAGGCAATGAGGAAAACTGCTGTTTTGACATGTGATGGCAAACAAGGCTACAACGGTACATATTCCCGTAATTGTAATCACGTCCTAATCAGACTTCCTGCTTCTTCCTTTGCCTCCTCTACTTAATTCACGCACCACAGTCAAAAGGATCCTCTTAAATATGTTATATCATTCTTCTGCTCAAGCCCTTCCCACAAGCTTCCCAGTTTACCCTGAATAAATAGCAAAGTCTTAAGTTACAGTGTTCTACAAGAACCCTCAGGACCTGGGCCCAGTTTTCTCAGTTCCATTCCTTTCTTGGCTTCAGTTTTTTTTGCTCCTTGTTTTATACTGAGAATCCTCTACCCTGCCATAGGACCTTCAGACTGGCCGCTCCCACTGCTTAGAATGCAGACTTTGTATCTGGCTTACTCCTTCGCCTCTTTGAGAGCCTGGCTTAAATGTCACTTATCTCTGACTGCTCTATTTAAGGTAGCATCCACATTTCCTCTCTGATAGACTCTGCCTCCAGACCCTGCTTATTTTTTTTTCTCCTAAAGCTTTTAAAACGTCTGTTTTCAGGAACCAGCAGTTAGCGTAATGGCTATGTCGCTAGACTCCCATGTAGTCGACTACGGTTTGCATCCCGGACCAGGTGGCTTAGAACTCACGCCGGGCGCGTGTGCGTGCATGCCCAAGATCCTGAGAGGAGAATGGAGGAGAAGGGATTGCGGCGTGACCATCCACCCTGGGGAGTGATTTCTTGCTTTCTGTCTCTCTGGCTCTCTCTGTCTGTCTGGCGAGCGCACACACCCTATAGCAAAAACCTCTCCAAAAAAATAAATAAATAAAATAAAACATCTATTTTTGTTTCTCCCTTTAAGATATTATCTACTTTCCCTTCGCTAAAGAGCAGATGTTGTATATTTTCCCCCCACTCATATCTAGTGCTGAGAAGAGTGTCTAACACATAGTAGGTGCTCAGTACATGCCAGCTGGCTGACTCAGAGACAGAGAGAAAGAGGGTTATCTTTGTATATGACTGAAGTGTAGAAGATGGGAGAAGAGGTAAGGAAGATAGGGCACATAGCTGATAGAGAAGGGAGCAGATGGAAAGGTGAGCTTGAGTGGAGGAGCTGGCCTTGAAAAGGCAAAGAAAATTCTCCCTCTCTGGTATGGGTGAAGGAAAGAGGGATAAGTCTGATACCAGGTTAGGAAGGAAGAGAACCTACGGCTTACCCACAACTTTCACTAATGAATTCATTTATGTTTCCATTGTCTCACGGCACCTCTACCATGTCTCTGGTACCACAGTAGGGACAAGGGATGCAGAGGCAATGCCCTCTTTGTTCTCTGTGAGGTAGCAGCAAGGTCAGTGACTAAGAAAAAGGGACCCACAGGAAGTGAAAGGAGAATGCAAAGAGTTTGGAACAGCTGCTCTGGCTGCTATAAATGGAAGGTGGTCAGGACACGTGAGAAGACTGCTGAGTAGTATGGAGATTGTACAGCTGAGGTTGCTGCGAAGCCAATTGGCACAGGTATCCGATTTTCTCCAGCAGCATTTGCAGCCTGGGAGCAGGAGCAGAGTAAAGCAGATGGTTGGAATAAATTGGTCCTGGGGAATGCTTGAAGAGGGTGCTATGGGAGAACCAGGTAGTGGGGATCAACAGATTGGCTCCTAAGCCTTAGTGCCCTGCTGCTTCTTCACCTTCATCCTGCACACCCAATTGGGAGAATGCCACTGACTGACAGCTGTGCCTCCTTCCCTCAGAGCATGTGAATCAGTACTGGCCTTGATCAAGGTACCTCATATAAACTGCTGCACAGACTTTGAATAACAGAAATGTCAATATAGGTATAATCTTTGAGGTTCCTCTCCTCAATTCCTATGAATTATTCTAAAAGGGTACCCACATAACTTCCACACAATGACCCCTAAAAAGCAATTTCTTCACCATCTAATAGACATTTCTGGCCCACTCTATAAATCCTTGCTTGTTTTGCTTCTGGAATAAGCAACTGTAGTCCTTTGAGAAAGGTTATTTAAGAGACTCCCCTATTTGGGTTCTCAAGGACATACTTCTAGTAATAGAGGTGACTTTCTTGTACCTCTTGATCTATACACATATCCATTGTCATAACTTTGGATACTAATTAGGACCAGTATGTACTTTATCCTGGGTCAAATCTATAACTAGTTAGTCCCCTGGTCTTGGCTCATTTGCCTTTACCACTCCATGTGACTAATTTACAAAAACATTGTTAAACTGAGACACCTTGCTTTATTCCACTGTTGGTATGGCCCTCTTAGGACATCCTCTGAGTTCTTTTTGGTTATCCACCCAGTACATAGTACGTCTCTGTTGCCATCTTGGAAAAATCTCTTTATGTAGATGTCTGGGTCAGGACTGGTCAAATGACACATGAAAGACATAAAATGTGTGCTTCTGCTGGAGTCCTTCCTTCCTACCCGGATCTAATACTCTCACCCCTGGCTTCAGAGCCTCATGAATGGTTCATAATTTTCATTTTTTTTGTCATTTAAAAATATTTTATTTCTTCTCTCTGTCTTTTTAGTGATATGTTTATATATAGACCTATGATTTCCTTACCTGATAGGTAAAATTGAAATAATTTAGGATTTTAATATATGAATACTGAAAAATGAGGATGAAAAATTTAGATCATGTAGAAACTAAACTGTGTGGTGGAATAGAAGTTTCTAGAGACCAAGAGAATAAATTGTGATATGCTTTTCTGTGCCAGGAAATGAATAATACCAAAAGGCAAAGCCATGAGCTTGCCCTCTTGCCTTCTTCGTTCTTATAACAAAAGACAGGACTTGGCAACTCTGGGGAACATTCTCCAGGGGCTTGGCTAGGGTTGTTCACCTTTCTCCTTGTAGTCCTCTCTTAACACACAAGAGAATATTTCTAGTATTCATTTTCTGCTCTTCTATTCTGATGGTGAAGCCCACTTAGATAACAAAGCTTTCATAGAGCTCTTCCTCCCCAGATCTCCAATCATCCTGCGCCATGTGACTCTGTCTTACATATCTTAATCAGATTCACAGACCTTTGCTTAAAAACCCTCACTAGTTCTCTTAACCACAGTCTGTCAATTTGCCTGATCTCCACATTGAAGGCTGTACTTATAAAGCCTCTGCTTACATTTCGCTTATTAATGTCCCATTAGCACATGCATAGAAAGTGGTCAAGCCCAGAATGAGCATTGAGAGGACCTCGGAAGTGTATGAGAGTACCATGAGGCTCTGGTTATTGGGTTCACCAATGCCACTAATGGTCACACTTTTCCTGCCTTACTTGCTGAGTAAAGAATAAATACTCATTGAAAAATGTATTACTTCTCTCTATTTCTGTATTACAAGTTTCCCAAGTCTTCTCTTTACTTTGGTGCTACCCAATGAGATTGCAGTGTTTAGTCTTGAGAGGCTTACACTATCATCAAAAACTGCCAGATAAAACAATCACAGAAAAAAACAAAAAGGGGTTTCTACATCCTCTGAAGATGCAGATATCTAGATCCTTTTTTGCTTCATAAAGAAGAAATCTGAACTTGAGGCATTTACAAATATCAATCCTAATCTTTGGACCAATCTGGAAATTTGTATAACTGCTTTAATTCTTTTCTGATTTCTGCTACTTTAAAGCCTGATTTTGCAAATTTAACTCACAAAGAAGTTATTGACAACAACTAGACACCAGAAATTATTATAATGTCCTAAAAATTCTAATCTTTAGCTTCCAAAATGTGAAGGTTTAATTGCTTCTCTTGCCTATTAATTTGATGCTAAATCATTTTTAAATGTACGCTTAGATTTTGTGAAGCAACCAACAAGACAAGCTTTTTGAATTTTCCAATACCCTCAACCATTAAGGTATAATAAGCCTATGATTTTGATGGATTCCTTATTCAGACCAAAATTTTTAAGAGTTTTTGTCTCATTTAAATTACTGCTATTTAGTTAAATATTTCATTCTTTTCTGACAAAATGAAATCTCTTTCAAAGCAGGACTTATTATACAAGATTGCAAAGCATTTCTGGAAAATGGAATTAAAGAAAATGCTTATTTTGGAGCGAAACTTTTTTTTTAACCCATGTATCATATTTTCATAGTACATATTTCTTGTGAACTTTTTGAAGACCCCCCTCATATATACATATGTATATAAAGAATTAAATATATAAGCACAACTTCATAAGTATTTACGTAGCATTTAGTATCATCCCTTTTCCAATAAGCAATTGCTAAGTAAAAATTTTAGTTTTGTCTGTATGAAGACATATGCATATTACCTAACTGATTTTGGTAGAGTAGGAGCCAAAAACACCAAAATTGGGAGTATGGCTTTTAAGTGTTCCAATAGATTAGGGAAACATTTATTGCTCTAAGGACCAGAATACATATATAATAAAACATTTTTAGTTTTTTCTAAGACACTTGATTAATCTTTAAATATGCATATTTTAAAGTTTCTCCTTCCATGAGACATATATAGAGAGAAGGACAGAAAGACAGATCTAGCACCCCTAACAAAGTACCATGCTGCCTGCCATCTACTCCCAATCCTCAACCAGTGCTAAGCATGGGATGCACATATTCAGAGAAGTCTCTGGATGTGAACCAGGAACCTTCCCATTCGAATCAGCCTCAGATTGGCACATTATACTGTTGAACCACTGTCAGGGACTTCTTTAAATATTTTTGAACCACTCTTCAATCATTCAAAGTGTGAATTTATTAATTATTCTGTGGTATGTATATTTGCATGTTTGCGAGTATATGTAAGTGTGTTTTGGAATCCAGTCTACTCCTAAACTATTAGGTTTTGTCTTCAATTGCTTCCTATGATTTTTATATAAATACCAAGAAGATATAAAATGATATATTTAAAGTAAAAAAATTATGATTCATTCTAATATTGTGTAGTTAGGAAAATTATGATGCATTTTTGCCTAGAAAAATAAATTATGATTTTCCTGAAGATCTAATAGTTAATATTAATTATAGAATACACTCTAGTTAGACTGTGGAAAACAGTAAAATTTGTGGTAGCTTTTTCAATGTTATTCTTTCCTGCTATAGGTTTGAAGAAAGTCCATGGTTCTGAAAGAAGGCAAACTAGGGACCAGCAGTTGGTTTAATGGCTATGTTGCTGGACTCCCATGTAGTCAACTGCAGTTCAAGTCCTGGACCCAGTGGCTTAAACTCACGCCGGGCGTGTGTGCACGCATGCCCAAGATCCTGAGAGGAGAACGGAGGAGAAGGAATTGCAGCGTGGCCATCCCCCCTGGGGGTGATTTCTTGCTTTTTGTCTCTCTGTCTCTCTCTGTCTTTCTGGCAAGTGCACAGACCCTATAGCAAAAACCTCTCAAAAAAAAAAAAAGGCAAATTATTAAAAATGCCATTTATTAAAGACATTTTCTTCTAACAAGAGTAAGTAGCTATATCTTTTTTTTGTTTTTTGTGTTGTTTTTTTGGAGAGGCTTTTGCTATAGGGCACATACGCTTGCCAGACAGACAGAGAGACAGAAAGCGAGAAATCACCCCCCAGGGGGAATGGCCACGCAGCAATCCCTTCTCCTCCGTTCTCCTCTCGGGATCTTGGGCATGCACGCACACGCGCCCAGCGTGAGGTTTAAGCCACCGGGTCCGGGACGCGAACCGCGGTCGATTACGTGGGAGTCCAGTGACATAGCCATTACGCTAACTGCTGGTCTCTGTAGCCATATCTTTTCGAAGCCCTCCAAAATAAGAAATATCTGAGGGAAAGCAGTAGTTATTTAGAAGAAAAGCTGAACTGAACGCAGCCTTGTATCAGTCCCTGAAGAGCCACATTTCTGTTTTACATTTTGTCAGTTATCCAGAATGAACCCTCTTCCAAGCTGTTCCACTGATTATTCAGTTTCTTTGCCAATATCATTTTTGGGTTAGAGACAGTGACTTCTTTTCCATTCTAGCTGAGAAAATTACTTGGATAATCTAGGAGCAGGAAAGAATACTAATATCCTTGCTATACTGCACATATCTTATCAATGAGCCATCTATAAAGAGAGAGGGGCCTTTGTTAATTAAACATCCTACTCTCACCCCAGGGCAGAACATATTAATAATTACCATCCTTTTTCTTTAATAATATTATTCTGTGTTGAAGTGAATAATTAACTTACACAGAAACAACCCAGCAAAGATAATTATAATTATCATAGTAAAATAAATAGCAGTAGCATAGTCTGTACACTATACTTTTCTACTTAGATGTGTCTAGGTTTATTTCCATGAAATATGATTTTAAGGAGTAGAAACTTTTTGCATGTGATTTAGTTACTGTTTTTTATTAATAATCTTTCGAGCTTCATGTTATGTCAGAAGTCATCTGATCAAAAACACTATAAATTCCTAGTAACCCCAGTGGAGATATTACATGTAAATTAGTATCTTGAATAATCTTTCAGATGATTAAGTTTCTTTTAAAGAAACATGCATAAATTATTTCACTTCCTGGAAGAAGTTATGTTGCTGAATAGTAAAACGCATACAAGAAGAAAGAGGGCCAGTTAGTGGTTTGGTGGTTAAGGCAACTGGATACCACATGGTTGTGTGGTTTGCATCCCAGACCTGGCTACTTGAAAAATATTCCGGGCACATATGCATACATGCTCAAAATCCTAAAAGTACAAATGAAGGAGAGGGGACTGTGGCATGGCCATTCTCCATGGGGAGTGCTTTCTTACCTTCTCTCTCTCTCTCTTTCTCTCTCCCTCTCTCTCTCTCCCTGTCTCTCTTTAGTGAGCTCACACATCCTCTAGCGAATGAAAAAGTAGGCAGAAAAAAATAAAACGTCCAAATTTAATAAAATTATGCACTGAAAGATTAACTCAGAATTTCAGAAGCTTTCTCAGATCAAGTCAAAATAGCAATGTTTCTGGGAACCAGCAGTTAGCATAATGGCTATGTCTCTGGACTCCCACGTAGTCGACCGCGGTTTTCGTCCCGGACCCGGTGGCTTAAAACTCAAGCCGGGCGCGTGTGCGCGCGTGCCCAAGATCCCAGGAGGAGAATGGAGGAGAAGGGATTGCTGCGTGACCATCCCCCCTGGGGGGTGATTTCTCGCTTTCTGTCTCTATGTCTCTCTCTGTCTGTCTGGCGAGCGCACGCGCCCTACAGTGAAAAAAAAAAACCTCTCAAAAAAAAAAAATAGCAATGTTTCTCTTCTTCTGTTAGAGACACAGCAATGAGGATTCTCCTTACTCTTTAAGCAGATGTAGTTTTTCTAATATTGTCTGTCCTCCCAGGGAAGAATAGCAAGGTGAAAGGAAGCAGAGGTGTTCAGCATGCTCTACTCTGGCCTATGCTAAGAAGGAAGTACCAGGGAGCACAGACTTCAATGCGGATATCTCTTCACATTACCCTCTCACCCTGACCTCTTTCCTGAACTACACGCTCAAACATCCAACTGCCAGCTCAACATCTCCGCTCAGACATCCAATAGAAAGTGCAAACGTGAGCTGTCTAACACATGCCCCGCACCCTGCCATCTCTACCCTCACCACTGATGCTCACTGCCAGCCAAAGCTGCTCTTTCCGCAGTTCTCCTCCAGTACTGCTGCTGTCATTTACACAGGAGCTCAGGGTCCAGTCCAGGAAGTCGTCCTTGGTTCATCTTTTCTTTTTTTTTTTTTTTCCTTTATTTACTTCTCCTCTTATTTATTTATTTAATGTTCATTTATTGTATATTATTACAACATACAAAATTAATTTTCCCTTGCGGAATACTCTGTATATTAGCTGAGGTCAAGATATTACCATACATATCATCTTCAGCGATAGATAATTTTCCATTTTGTGTTCCTTATATGTTTTACTTCTTTTTTTTTTTTTCACCCTTGATTCCTCCCTCTCATCCTGCGCCATTTCTCACCCTCCTCCCACACTGTCTCTGGTGTTCACAGTTGCTCTCCATGCCTTTACACCCTCCAATATTTCCGTTTCTGCCATAGAATGCAGACATTCAGTAAATGCCTCTCTTCCAGTTTGGCTTGCTGTTCTCCCTTGTCACCATCAAGCCCTGCCTGGTTTACTTCCAAAACGTAGCCTGAATCTGACTACTCTTCCCTTCTTCCAATCCTGCTGCTGGGGCCCTGGTACTCTCACATGTTGTACAGACTAGAGTCACTGCCTTTTAATTGGCTTTCCTTTCTTGGATTCCCATAGACTAACCTCTGCACAACAGAGGGAGTGATATTAACAAAGTATAAGTGTTATGACACTTTTCTGGTGCTATGGGTTGAATATGTTTCCCAGAATTCATGTGCTGGAAATTTAACTTACAAAATGACAGTGCTGGGAGGTGAGCCTAATGGGAGGTGTTTATGTGATGAGGTTTCCACCTTCATGAATAGAGTAGTATCATTATAAAAAGGACTTGTGAGACAGAATTCACTCTCTTGTACTCTTGCTTTTCTACCTTCTGCTACATGTGACATAGCAAGAAGGGCCTTGCCAGGTGCCAGATGCTGGCTCCTTAATCCTGAACTTCTCAGCCTCCAGAATTGTGAGTCGATACATTTATGCTTATTAAAAATTACCCAGTCTCACATGTTCTGCTATAGCTGCAGAAAATGAGCTAAGATTTTTCGCTTCCTATAACATGCAGAATAACCATGGGCTATGGAGCCCTCCATGACCCAGGCCTTGTTACCTTTGGCCTTTGCACCCTTGCTTTCTGCGTTCCAGCCACATTGGCCTTCTTGACTTCAGCTTTCACACTTGCTGTTCTCTCACCCTGGAGTGCTCATCTCACACCCTTCCCACCTCATCTTCACATGGCTGACTCCACATCATTCTCATCTCTAGTCAAGTGCCTCTTTTCTGAGCACCTGATGTGGACAGTTCCTACGCTGGATCCCTTTGCTCAGCCTTATTTTCTTCATAGCAGGTAATGATCTGATATTGTATTATTTATTTGTCTATTGTCGTTCTAAGGACAAACAAATTTGTCATCTGTCGCCTCAGCTTGACCTGTTCATATCTCTCATATAGCAGACACTCAATCACTGTTGTGAAATGAATGACTAACTGATCTACTTGGTTACGTAGAAATACAGCAAACACATTACAAAATCAGGTTCAGACAGAGCTTAAACTTTCTCAGTGGTGCCTTTGTGATAGTAGTACTGAGATCAAAAGTGCCCCTCCTTTTTAGAAAATTTTTTTTTTTTAACTTAGGTGATCAGATGTGTTCCCTGCTCACTCCCTAGCTTCCTGCTGCAGGTCCAATGGGCATTTCAGTCAGCAAATTCAAGGCAAGCTCCTTTCTTCCACTTTGACCTGGCTCCTCACACCTTGGCCCTTGTACTTCGACTCCAGTCACACTCCTCTCCACACTGTTCTGCAGGAACACTGGATAAGGTTTAACTTGGAGTTCTTGCACAGATTGTATGGAGAATCATCTGTCAGAGGGTAGGGCCTGGTTCCTTCTTGCCATTCAGGATTCAGCTTAAATGTCAATCCCTCAGAGAGACTATAATAGCCTGGCTGATACTCTATCATATCATTATCTTTTCATTTTCTGCATATCTCTTATTATTGATATTTTTCTAGTTTGTTTTTTCCTACCATTACACTACAAGTTTCAGTGTTTCTTTTGTTTCTTTCAATATGTACGCCCAGGACTTGGAACAACACCTTGCATATAGCATATAGGCTATTAGTGACTAGTTGGTGAATACAAACACAACTCTTCTCTAGCTTAGTGCTTCAAACCCTCTGAGTAGATAAGAAGTGCTAGTTTAAATATTAGCAGAGTGCTTCTCTCTCTTCATGCCAAGCCTCCTGTTTATTCATAGAATGATGCTGATCTTTCTTTGCCAAAAAAAGGAAATGCTTCTCTTTTAACCCAAATATCTTACAGCCCTTTCCTCTTGCAGTTATGGTGCAGTGTTATTTCTCTTCTTATTTAAAATGAGCAAGGACTGTGTTTTGTTTATCCTTTTGCAACACACTGCAGAGTGTCTGACACATAGCAGGTGCTCAATAAATATTTATTGAAGGAAGGGATGAATGAATTGAGTGTCTAGAATAAAGCTAAGGATCTGTTGGCTGGGTGCCTGCCAGAACTTATAATGGAACAAAACTAGAGTGCTTGGCAACGTCTCAGCCCACCTTTCAGAGCTGAGAATTACCAAGTGAATTGCTGTGGCCTAATTTCTGAAGTTTGGTTGCCTGCATCACTTCAACTCGCTAAAAAACTGTTTCCCTCTTCATGAAATGTTAGTCAGTTGCAGGAATTGTGAAGACCCCACAGGTACACGAGGAGTCTCTTAAATTAGCAGCACCAGCAAAATTTAGCTTTCCCTGGACACTGGAGCACATGCCCCGGCACTCGTCTCTGCTCAGGGCGATGATTTTATGGTAGAGAGAGGAAAGCCCCGAAACTGAGTCCCCTCCCTGGCTATATAATTCTGTGGGTTTACATTTCTCCTTCAGATTCAGAGAGGCTATCTTTTGTCCCCTGAAGTCTTTACCCCACTTCTTCCCACAAACCCCATGGTACCTAGACTAGACCCTTTGCCTGCATGTATGGAATCAGCTCTTGCTGGATGTCTCCTGGCACTAGGGCCCTTGCTTTACCATAAAGCATAGCCTTTCCTGTATTAGCCTATACACCCTATAGGCATGTCTTGTTGCCTTTGTGCCCTGCACCAAGTCTTTACCTAGTCTGAAGGTTCTCACTACACTTGTGCTGAACTCTGCGACCTCCCAGACTCTGAACCCCACCGCAATCTCTGGCTCCTCTTGAGGTTCGCTCTTATCTCCATGACGACAACGCCAGGACTTGTGAGTATTCCACCTTTTCTATACCATTTCTTAGTGTCTTTTAAGGTACCCTGCGACCATTTACATTGTGGTTTCTGCAGATGACTAGTTATTAGTAGGAAAAATCCATTATAAGGATGAATAAATACCTATGAAATGGGAAATTAAAATATTTTATATTAAGAAAGCCGATTTATGGAATCAGCAGATGGTATAATGGTTACATTGCTAGACTCCCATGTAGTTGACTGTGGTTTGAGTCCTGGACCTGGCAGCTTCAAACTCATGTGGACATGTGTGCATGTGTGCCCAAAGTGCTGAGAGGAGAATGGAGAAGAAGGGATTGTGGCCATCCTCCTGAGGGCTGATTTCTTGCTTTCTGTCTCTCTGTCTCTCCAGTGAGCACATGTGCCCTTTGACAAAAATCTCTACTAAGAAAAAATGAAAAGAAAAGAAAGAAAGCCAACTTAACATGCTATTAATGAATCAAATTTCTTTTTTTTTAAAAAAAAAGAATTATTTATCTTTGTCTATTTATTTTAATTTGACCAGAGAGAGATAGAGTGAGAGAAAGAGGGAAAGTGAGAAAGTAAGCTACCAGGTCCAGATCTCAAACTGCAGTCATCCATGTGGGAGTCTCGTGCCCTAAGCCACCACACCAACTGCTGGCCCCAGATGGACTTAATTTCAAGAAGGAAAGAAAATCCTGCAAAATGCTATCTTACATCTTAAACTATCGCAGTGGGGAAAAAAAAATGACAATAAAAATTTTAAAGAAGTAACAATCATTGTCTAGATCTCTGTCCAAATATGGTCCCTCTTAGCCACATATAGCGATTAAAGATTAGTTTTGTGGCTAGTGCAAATTGAGATGTGTACATATAAAGAACACACCATGTTTTGAAGACTATTAAAAAAATGAGTGTAAAGTATCTCAATGATTCTTATATTGATTACATATTGAAATGATGCTTTAGATAAATTGAGTTACATAAAATACACTCAAATTTTTTTTTTTTTTTACCTATTTCTATTTGCTTTGTGTCTCCTAGAATTAAAAATTACATATATGGCTCATATGCTTCTACTGAATAGCACTGCTCAATCTAATTAAATGAAAAAATTAATATCATTTTACTACACAGTATTGACATATTTTTAGGCTTCAATATTTTTGCCAGAGAAAAACAAAACAAATGAGAACAAAGAAAGGCCATAAATTGAAGAGCAGTTACCTGGGAATTCACACAAAATTAATATGCTTCCTCTCCGTTATGAATAATCACACAGCATTTGGTTGTCATCATTTACAGGATATAAAGAAAGAAAAGAAAATGGCTGCGTTAAACAGTTTAGAGATCAACAAGCATATATACAATTTTGTTTTATCTTTTATCCTTGATGTGTGTGCGTGTGTATGTGTGTGTGTGCACGCATGTGTGCTGTGAAAGTTCAAGGATTCCATGAGGAAATAAAAAGAGCTGAGTATTCAAAATGAAGAAAGAGGTACAAGCTTAGCTAAGCTTTCTAGAGATATGATTGGTTACCTTGGAAACAGTTTAAATTCTTACATCAAACAAGATCCTAGAAGTTGACCTATTTTTTTTTCAGAGCTAGTAGCATATGAGTTTAAAGTATTTATCACTCCCAAATTAAATTTTGAGAAAGCATTTTTAGGTATAGGAAATGCTTATTTTAATTAATTGAAAATTTCCATTTGTAATGAGCAAATTATGTAAAAAAGTATTGATGTGAGATAAATTGAGTTTTTCAGGAAATTTACCTTCAATATATTTTTTATTAAAATAAATTTCTGCATCATTTTCTAATTAGAAAACATAAAATAGCTATTGTGAAAAAATTCAGCCATATAAAACTCTTAAGAAATAAAAATGAAAGGTAGCCTCCCACTCCTAGCCCCAATTCCTTTGTCAGAGAAGTCAACGGCAAGCAGTTTGGTGGATGTCCCATTAAATTTGTTTGTGAGTGTGTGTGTGTGTTTATGTGTGTGGGTAGGTGTGTGTGTTTAAGGGGAGGAGAAAAAAAGAAAGGAAGAGATCCTGCAATGCATGTCCTGCCAATTGCTTTATAAAGACATGAATATTGTCCTTTGAAAAATTCAAATGTTTAAGTAACAGCCATGTCTACTAACTGGGAGTTGTGACATCAGTAGAGAGCCTCCACTGCCTCTAGTGCTAATTATTTGACTTGTACGGATGTCATTAGGTAAGTGTGGCCATGACATGCCTCCATTAATGAGACTGTAAGTTTGTTGAAGGCAAAAATCAAGTCATATTTTAGTTCACCTTAGCATCTAGCACAGAGATCTGACTATGGTGAGCTCTCAAGAGTTCTTAATAATAGACATTTCTTGTTTTTATCAGTGTATAATAAGCGATTATATTAAATATCCTGGGTCCTGAACACCAAACAAGAAGGGAGAGCAGACTAATTGGTTAGTAAAAACTGCTCACATGAATTAGGACTCCCTATTAAGGGTGATAATCAGCCTAATCAGCACTGTTAGCTGTCCATTTTGAAAATCTCAACTAGGCTTTGAGAGCATTAGTGAGAAACCTTGTTACATGCTTTACATATATGAAGTCATTTAATCCTCCCAATATCCTATGGTGTAGACACTTAAAAATATTTTTTAAGTTTTTTGCAATAGGATGCATACATATTCCAGAGAGAGACAGTAAGAAATCACCCCCAAGGGGGGATGACCATGCCACAATCCTTTCTCCTCCATTCTCTTGGAATTTGGGGGCATGCATGCACACATGCCCAGCGTGATTTTCAAGCTACCAGGTCCGGGACTCTCACTGCTATCAGCATGTAAGGTCCAGCACCTTAACTACCATGCCACCTGCTCACCCAATGTAGGAATTTTAAAATTCTCATTTAGCAATGAAGAATCTGATGCACTCAAAGCATTAAGTAGTAGTGCTGGGAACTGACTGTACTCTTCTGACTTCAGAACTTACACTTTCATTTGTATTAGGAAGCTTATATTCCAAAACTCCTATGACTTTTCCATTTGACCATAGTAGACAGTAGGTATCATGTTAAAGTTTTTCATGCAAATAAACACCCAAGTCCTATTAACACAAAAATTTATTATGCATTTCTCCTATTCACTATGTTGCCATTCCCTGAGTCATACCCATCACAATCTACTGAATATCGATGTCCTCTAGGAGCGAGATTCTCATGGGTAGATAGGAGGACCAGCAGATGGCATAATGGGTATGTCACTGGACTCTCACATGGCTGACTGAGGTTCAAGTTCTGAAGCTGCAAGCTTGAAACTCATGCCAGGCACATGCATGTGGGTGCCCCAAATCTCAAAAGGAGAATAGAGAAGAAGGGATTGTGGCATGACCATCCCCTCTGGGGGGGATCTCTCCCTTTCTCTCTTTCTGTCTCTCCCTCTTTGACAAGCACACTCACCCTATAGCAAAAATATCTCAAAAAGAAAATAATAAAAAAAGCAACAAAACAAATAAACAAAAAGTGTAAGGGCAGACAGGGCAAAGAATTAGGACTGGATAAGGTCTCTTACCCAAACCAGAGACAGAAGAGGATGAAGGGACACGGTCTGAGTTCTCTCTGTTGCTTCTTTTAGTTCCATTCTGCCAGTGACATTTTTAATAACAAAGAATAGCACTTGAATGCATTTCTACCCTGTGGCCTCATTTTCATTCTCTAAATATGCCATCATGTAGTTTATGCTCTTAAGCCAAATGACTCATCACTAATTAATCAATACCCAGGATGCTAAATTTTGACCACAAAAGTGAACCACAGCCAAGTCAACCTGGTTTTCAGCTATTTGGAAAAATTAAATGGGTGAGAGAAACCCTGTCTTTTAGTTACAATAATGTGGTTTACAACCCATCTATATAAAGGTATCAGTAAAAATATTTTAATACCAACTAACTAAAAGTACTCCATCCTCTTCAAAACAGATTTAAATCTACAGTATGGATGTAAAGTTGACAGTTCAGAAACTTGAATTTCATACACTAAACTTTACAAAGAACTTTATATTGAATTTTATCAAGGCTATCTTATCTGAGGACAAAATATCTCTTAGATGTATACCCACTCAGTTTTTCCAAAACACTTAATGTCAGGCATGTACCAGACGATGGGTTACAGGAATGGAAGAGGGAATAGGACATATATGTCCATTTTCTTCGTCACTTTGCACATGGTATATATGGGTGCTGGAAATAGCACATATTTTCTGCCTTACTTGTCCCATTTATTAAGTATCAGCTTTGCTTCTTCTAGAAATTCTTTCCTACCAACTCGCCCCACAACCACCATATCTGGGTTAGGATCTCTTTGTATAACTTATTATAACCTCCCTCTAGAACCTGTACTAACCACTGTGGTTACCCTTCTCACAGAACCTTGCTCATTAAGTGTTCGTATCCTTTATCGAAATCTACTTCTCAATAAGGAGAGGTACCATCTTGTCCACCATTGTTTTCCATGTCCTGGCACACAGTGAATTCTCATTAAATATTTGCTAAGTGTTGGCTGAAGTGATACTGAGTAAACATCCTAACCCCAATTCCTTTGTCAGAGAAGTCAACGGTAAGCAGTTTGGTGGATATCCCATTAAATTTGTTTGTGCAATGTGTATGTTTGTGTGTGTGTATGTGTGTTTACATGTGTGTGTAGGTGTGTGTGTTTAAGGGGAGGAGAAAGAAAGAGAGGAAGAGATATGCAGTCACTGATTTGGAAATGTCAAACCTGGAGGCTAGACCCACAATGATGGCAATTGCTGGGGTGTGCTCTGGTCCTAGCATGAGGTTGCTGCAAACCAGCTGGAGGAAGATCTTGGAAAAGTACCCCAAAATTCCAATAAACAGCTATTTAGAAAAGTGCCACTCAAACATTTTTGAGAGATCACGAAGAAGCTGTTCTTTCAGATTCCTTTTTAATAATGGCAAGGCTCTATGTCACCTTGCTGTCTCACATTTTAGCTCCTGTGTTTGTTTTCTTTTCCCTTTCATAGAATTTTTTCCAAACCTGTAATTCTTTGGACAACTTGTTTATTTACTTGTTTTATGATCATCTTCCCTGTTTGATTGTAAACTCCCAAAGGGCAGGGAACCTGTTTATATTCTCAGCTCCTAGAACAGGTATTTAATACATCTATTGAATAAGTGAATTGATGGGTTTAATTTATTGAAAAAATTCTTCTAGACCATAGCTATCCTCAAACCCCTGTACTTAAATATATAAACAAAAATGTCCATATATATGAGGGAAAACAGGTTGCACCTATTTTGCTCATACTTGTATCTGCAGGATGCATTAAGAGTAGCTGACATATCATGTATACTCAATAAATTTACTCACTTAGTAAATAAACCATCTTATTAAAATTTTATATCAATTATAAACCATTGGGGAAAATAGAAATTCATAGGTCCATACTGAAAATAAATGGGGAAAGCTTTTGTTTGATATAGAATTCTGAAAGTTGATAATAGATAGAGGGATAGCTGGAAATGGAAAATCGTAATTGGGCAACTGTTTTATTAAAGATTGAATCAGGCAAGATTCATCAATGGATGCCAAATCTAAGGGGAAATCTTGATAGGAAATGAGATATTACTATGGCTTTAAAGTGTCCCCCCACAGACTATTTATTAGCTGCAGGGGAGAAAACTGCAGGGTAATAACTTAGTGGAGAAATCAGAAAACACTTGACAAAATAATTAAAGTTAACATCACCAATGAGAGTTGGATGGGCATTGCCTCCAGATGTGACATCCGGAGGACAACATAGCCTCACCTACGCAACATTCCAGTGGAGAATGCATAAGCTGAAAGTAATCATGAGAAGCTATTAGACATACCCTAATGATGAGTATTCCATTAAAAATAATCAGAAGAAAGTTGGTATCTTATTCCAAAATTTCAATGTCAGAAAACAAAAGGACAAAGAAAGGCTATAGAAATACTATGTACTCGGGACCAGCAGTTAGCATAATACTTATGTTGCTGGACTCCCATGTAGCCAACCGTGGTTCAAGTCCCAAACCCAGTGGCTTAAACTCACGCCGGGCGCGTGTGCGTGCGTGCCCAAGATCCCGAGAGGAGAATGGAGGAGAAGGGATTGCGGCATGACCATCCCCCCGGGGGTGATTTCTCGCTTTCTCTCTCTATGTCTCTCTCTCTCTGTCTGGTGAGCACACGCACCCTATAGAGAAAACCTCTCCAAAAAAAAAGAAAAGAAAAGAAAGAAATATTACATACTGAAAAAGGATGAAGAGAGAAGGCAATTAAATAGAGCACCTGTTCCTGTTCGCAGACTGGACCCGGTAACAGAGGCGAAAATACTTATGAAGGACGTTATTAGATCAACTGAGAACACTGAAATATGAAATGTAGATGAAGTATTCCATCAATGTTAAATATATTAAAGTTCCTCAGTCAAGAGGGACTAGGGGAACCAGCAGTTACCGTAATGGCTATGTCACTGGACTCCCATGTAGTCAACCAGGGTTTGAGACCCAGACCCCGTGGCTTAAACTCACGCCAGGCACATGTGTGTGCGTGCCCAAGATCCTGAGAGGAGAAGTGTGGGGACATGTTTAAGAGAGAGAATCTGAGGTGTGGGGACATGCTTTGAGCAAACACCACCTGCTCTTTTGGGGTCTGTTAGAACCTTGTAACTTGTCTTTCCCTGACCTTGGCTGTAGACAGAGTAAGAGTGGAAATTACTAGGGGTGTTCCAACAGACACATCTGATGGACTTCAAGAAATATCTTGACCCCAATTAGTAAAGTCCAATCCCTGCTCTGCATCTGAAAGGTTCTTTAGCCTTCTCTGGGTGTGGTGGTGCACTCCTTATGGAGAAGTTCTTTAGCTCTTTCCCCACACCTAACAGCTAGTTCTCTGCATTATAAAAGAAGATGAGATTTTCTCTCGATGGGATTATCACCAAGGGATACATCTGGCCCAGTATGACTAAGCCCTCATAGATTTGTTAATTGCTTCTTATTGTCTATAACCTGGCAACCAATCTGTGAAGTATCATGAAAGATACATGTATAATGTCTCCTTGTACTATAAATAAAGATGTCCAGTTCATCTGGGCGGCACAAGTTGCATGGGCTACCTAGGCTCAGGCTTCCTGTGTCCATTTCTACTCTATCCCTTTGTCTC